>NC_031770.1:106166612-106182183 GCF_001522545.3 Parus major
ATGAGCTGAGATCCTGGGCCGGTGGATGAGGTGGATCAGCAGCTCCGCGGTGGTGGCTGGCACTGCCACAGGTCCCGGCAGGACAGGGGGTGCGAGGCCACCAACAAAGAGGGAAAAAGGAGAAGAAGCAGCAGCTCCGTCTGGGTGATGGCGAAATTCCATTCTCTCTACCGCAGCAAGCTCCGCGCCTCAGAAAAAAATGTTTTTCCCCGAAGCCGAAGAAAACCCACCAAAACTGCCCCCACCCTCCCCTGCCCCCTTCCCCTCCCTGGGCTCGGCCACTCTCTGTCCTCTGTTGAGCACCCACCAAGTACCCACAGTTAGGTTGTCCCGGCAACTAATGGGTAAAAATTCCACGGGCAAGCCAGAACAAAAAAAAGAAAAAGGACACCTAACCCCCAACAGGGATTTAATGTTACAGCAGATCTCCCTGTGTTCTACATTTATTTAATCCTAATCTGAAGATATAAAGACTCATATTGCAGTTTATCAAATTTATATGAGAAAAAATTACACTTTAAGAATTCCTGTATTTAGGCCAAGAACTCAACGGCAGGGCTTGAAAACAGTTTTCCAAAAAAGATCAGTTTATTTTGGCGGGTCTGTGTTAATTCCATATTTTTCTTTGAGAAGCTTCAGCTGTTCTTCTTTCTTCTTTGTGTCCATCTTTTGGAATGCCTGTCATTAGGAAAATAAAAGATGTAAGATGTAAGAAGCCTCTCATTTTATGACAAGTTATTTCCCAGTATCTGGAACCAACATCACTGTTAACTCCATCACCATCACACACCCAGAGCACTGTTTGATTCTTGCCTTTGGAGAATGTCACAGGCCCCTAGATGCTCTCAGTGACACTGAGAACATTGAGAACGTTTTACCCATAAATAAGATCTCAGCTCCTGCTGCAGCTGTGCAATTGTGGGGCATCTGCACCCTGTTCTACAGAATACACTCCCCACAAACATATTTTTCACACCCTTTGTCCAAAGGTACTTTTTTTGCACACAAACCAAAAAGTAAATATGAAACTCTGACCAGGTATCCCATTCACTCCCTCTAACAGTTTGGATTTTATTTCTTAAAAATACCAAAGCAACTGTCTTTACAAGCTGATGCTGGGGTAGTTTTTTTGTGACAGCTCTGCTCAGAGGTGACTTCCCCAGCCCAGGTTTACATACCCTGTTTGCGTTATAGTACAGAACCACGAGGTATCTGTTGCACACATTGAA
Organism: Parus major; assembly: GCF_001522545.3. NCBI lineage: Eukaryota > Metazoa > Chordata > Aves > Passeriformes > Paridae > Parus > Parus major. The sequence goes on from NC_031770.1 coordinate 106,167,842, forward strand.
CCCAGAGAGATGGTCGCAGGCATTCTTGGCATCGAAGATGTCCTCATAGACCACGTAGGCTGTTCCTCTGGTCTCAGGGGTATTTCCACTGCACAGCAAGGGCAGCATCAAGGTCAAATAAAATGAACAAGAAATAGCTTATTTATTTCACAGTGACTGAGATTAGATGAATTACTGCAACTTCATTAAAAAACAATTTGGTTTTTTTTCTAAGTATTAAACTACATCCCTGCTTTCCACACCAAACACTTCAGAGTTAGAGACAACAGGAAAATGTGCTGTATTTTACTCCATAAAGGAAATGCACCTCTCCACAACAACTGGGTTGTTGAAGCTTTTGCCATGTTTGGTCTAGAAATAATTTAAATCTTTATTATAGCAATTAGCTTTTATTTAATATTACAAGACTTGGCTGTCAGTGGCAGTCTAGATCAGATGTGTCCCTAGGATGGAACAGGGCTTCTGGCATATCACAAAGTCAATTTAAGAGGCAGAACAGCCCTGCTGGTACAAACCCACTGCTGAGGCACAGCCATCACCCATGGGAGCACCAATTCCATGTCCTTTGCCTGACAGATGGGACGCACGTCTGGGCATGTAACAGTAATGAGCCCAGAGGGGCTGCAGAGTTTACAGATCCCAAAGGTCTCGATTAAAAAAGACAGTGATAGAGACCTCACAGTCAGAACTGTCCCTGAGGTGCTTCTGAGAACTCCCAAGGGCAAACAGTATCACACATACCCACACTGCACAAAAGTAAGAAGGAGAATGGGATAAACACTGCACATAGCACAAAAGCCTTTACAAAGGGGCTTACACGTTATGGCTTGGCACTGCTGTTGTTTGGATTTCTGCAGGAATTACATGAATTAGTAGTTCTGAACAAACTGCTGGATGCACAAACCAGTGCATCACTCCAGTGGAAAGCCCCTGATACATCCTAATTCTGTGCCCACTTTCATGCTGTAGCAGCACACATGTTTTCAAAAAACTTAACTACTGGCTCTCCTTCATGCTCATTAGCAAAAGATTCCACCTATTTGGTCAGGCAGTGTTTACACTCAGCTACTTCTCCAGCCACATCCACTACCCTTCCTTGCTCGAGAAGGGTCTGTCTGGTGTCACATCCCAGAATGGCACCAGCAGGATGTGTCCCCTTGGTGTCCTTTACTTACTGAGGGTAACTCTGTAAAACTCACTTTACTCTACACAACAATCAGTCAAACAAGTTACCCAGGGAAGCTGTGGATGCTCCATTCCTGGAAGTGTTTCAAGGCCAGGTTGGATGAGGCTTGGAGCAACCTTGTCAGGTGGAAGGTGTCCCTGCCCACTGCAGGGGGTTGGAATGAAATGGTCTTTAAGGTCCCTTCCAACACAAACCCTCCTATGATGATTAGAGCTCATGTCCTCAGCCTTTGAACTAACCAGGAACACTGGAGTCACTGCAGATTTGTACAACCACCATGCATTTTAGAACCAAAGGCACAGTCATGTCTCCACTGTCCAGACACAGTATGGCCCAAGGACATTCTGTCTCTGACACACAGGGGTTGCTGCTGGTATTTGTTTCTAATGAACAGATCCAGCAACAGCAACATTTCTGTTTTCCCACTAGCTAATTACCAGATACTCATAAAACAGGAAAACTGTACTCAGCTTCTGCCTTTCCTATTTTTACCCCAAGTCAAGGTAAAACTTCAGCTGTATTTGAAAGTTACCTAAGCAAACAAGTCTCTCATATTTTATCAACTTCCCCAAGTTCATCTCAAATTTAAGCTCATTCTCTGCACCTCCCAGCAGAATAATTTTCTAACAACTTCACGTGTTAAGTGCACCTTCACATCCCCCTCTGGCACTCGGGGCGCTGCTCCAGGGCAGCAGTGAAAATCAGCGGCCACTGGCACTGGAGCACGTGAACCCCATCATGGTCCAAAGAAAACAGAAATACTCACACTCTGATCTGCCGGATGGGCCCGTACTTGCCAAAAATATCGTACATCTCCTCGGCCGTGATTTTGTACGGCAGGTTCCTGATGTACAGGATCCGGTTGACCTCCGGAGGGAGCCGGATCTGATGGGGAAAGGACAGGCGGTGTGTTAGACCCAAAGCACCTACTGCAAACCTTAAACCCAGCAGCCTAGGGGCTAAATCATGGAGTCACTGAAGCGCGGAATGACTGAGGCTGGAACGGGCCTTCATATCACCCAGCTCCACCCCCCCTCTGCCGCGTTCCCGTCCGAGCAGCAGGACGGAGCCTGCAGCGGGACGGGGATGCAGCCAGAACCCAGCCCGGCAGGGTCGGGACGGGACAGGGCAGCGCACTCACGTTGGCTCGTTTGGCTGCCTGCATCGCCATGCTGACGGGCGGTGAGTAGGGGCCGCGGCCTGGCACAGAAACACCGGCGGGGAAGGAGGCTGGAGCGGAGACAGCGCCGTGGACCGGGAGAGATGAGCCGGAAGCGCGAATCTATCCCAGCAGGCACCGCGCGCTCCCCTCACGGAACCGGATCCATCCCGGCGTGCACCGCGCGGGAAGCAGCAGCGCGCGAGCCGACCCCTCTCACGTGACCTCGCTCCCGGCCCCGCCTTCGGGCCCGCCCCGCGACCAAGCCCCGCCCTTCGCGTGACCCCGCCCCCCGCGCCTCAGTCCGGCCCAGGCGCAGCCCCACACGTTCGGTCCGTGGTGCAGGAATTATGACACGAACTTCTTTAATAAACGCTTCCTCCTTATGCTTTCCCCCTCCTCGCCACCCACATGAATCGGTCCCGATGTGCAGCAGAGGCGGCAGGATGGCCGCAGTGCAGTCCCCGCAGTCACTGTCCCAGAGCAGCTACTGCAGCGGCCCTTTCTTGAAGCAAACGGGAATTTCGATGACGATTTTGCCGATGTTCCTGTTTTCCTCCATAGCCTTGTGTGCCTCAGCGATGGCGTGCAGGGGGTAAACGCTGTCCACGAGGGGCTGGAGACGCGGGGAAGCCCCTCCGGAAAAATGGGGCAGCACCTCCTCCGTGAAGGCTCTCACCAGCCGCTCCTTGTACTGCGGAAAATAAACACCTGGAAGGTTATTCCCATCCGCTTCACTCACCGGGGTGCCTCAGAGCACGGCATAGAAAATGTGCACAGCCCTCAAGGAGAAACCTTCTGACATTCTCACAATGGAGATAAAAAACACCTGACAGGTCTAAATTACAAACAAGAGAACAGGTTTTAGATTTATTACATCTTAATTGAATGAAATTCTCCAAAGCAAAGTGGTGTGAGCTCAGTGCAGAACCATTTGAATTAAACTGACAAAAGTTCTTGTAAATAATTTGTCTTAAACCATGTAGGGCTCTGTACTGCGGGTCAGTCAGTAAAAGACTGTCGTATCTGAGAATATTCCACATAAAATGAGTTTTCTTTGGTAACTGGGCATCCAAATGCTCAGTTTTAACTTTGAAGTGATCTAACAGAGATTTTTATTTTCCCCTCCTCAGACTTGATCAAGTTGCCTGTTCACTGGAGTTTTATTTCTTCTAGGGCCAAATATCTAAATTATGGTATTCACAAAGCACATTAAGAAGTCCTGGGTGTCATTCCTCTCATTAAGGGAGGAATTTGATAAAAATAATAAAAAAAAAAATTATAACTTAATTTTGTGACATTTTCCAAAGTATGTAGTACAGTTCAAGGTGGGGCATTTTTTGGCAAGAAAGTGTTTAACACTGGTTTTAAAAGAAAGCACTCAAAACTATTATGATTTTAAGATCAAACTGCATATACTGCTTATAGCCACTACTTGCCTCCTTGTGTCGGGGCCGTAACAGGCTCGTGTGGATGCTGGCTCTTTTGGAAAGCAGCCTTGCCAGCAAATCCCCATGGATTTCACCTCTACTCAGCAGTCCATAAATAATCCACCGGCTATCAGTACTCAGACAGTTGATATTCTTCTCCCAGTGTGAGGCCCCAACACAATCTAAAATAATATCGACTCCAGAACCTACCAGAGTAGAAACAGAAGAGATTTCAGCAATGAAGTCAAGCTGCATATTAAGGGTAGGATAATTTCAAGCAAAACTAAAACCTTGTTATTCATAGGTACCGAATCAACCCTGCAATTCTTATTTAACTCTTTCTACTGAAATTAGGAATTGGAACAATGATTTGTAAGGGAATTACAGAATCAAGCACAAAAAAAGAATCATCAGTTACCCATAAGCAGACTCAGGCATAAACCACATAAACCAAATGCTTAGAAAATATATATTTTTTAACAGTTCAAGAATTAAGTGGGGCAAGGCACTGGCACAGGTTGCTCATAGAAGCTGTGGATGCCCCATTCCTGGAAGTGTTCAAGGCCAGGTTGCACCCAACAACCTGGAGCTCAGAACAAGCTGGTTTAGTGGAAGGTGTCCCTGCCCATGGCAGGGGGTGGGAACAAGATGATCTTTAAAGTCCTTTCCAACCCAGGCCATGCTTCACTTCTGTGATGATTCAAACACCAAAATGTGGGGATTTGGTCCCACAGTTCCCTGGGGAGACAGCAATAACAAGGCATAATATTTATACCCGCAATGAACACAGCCAGAGAGCCCATGCAGAAAACAGCACAATTAAACTAAGGAAAGGCTCATTCTGGGCTGAACAGGATATTGTGCTTACAGGGTCACTACTGTCTGCTCCCTCACCAAGTGGCAGCTGAAACTGAGTGTGTGTCCATATGTTGGGAGCTTCATTTGTACTTTCACAAAGAGGTTTTTACCTTGGGTGAACTCCAAGACCTTTTCGCTGAAGTCTTCATTCTTGTAGTTGAACCCTGCAGCTGCTCCAGCGTTTGCTGTTGCTTCCAGTTTCTCCTGAGTTCCTGCTGTCACAATGGGAATAGCCTTTGCGAGTCTCACCAGCTGAATGGCTGCCATGCCAACCCCACTGGCTCCAGCATGGATCAACACTCTCTCACCCTCCTGTACTTTACCTGGAGGTGGTATAAGGAAAGTGGTCACCCTTTGGGCCTAACCTTTGGATTAAAACATGAACAGTCTGGAAGATACCGAAGAAGAGGTTGAAAGAGATGCCCTTGACTGAACTTTGGACAATTGGACATCTTTGTAGCCTTCATAAAAGACAGAAATCCAGAAGTAGCAGAGGTTGCAGTGTGCTGACAGGACATCATTTTACCAGCCTCAGTGAAGGGACTTTGTCTTGGCCATGTACAGTTCTGGGCATCTGTGACCAAGATGCTTAAGTGAGTGCAGTCACAACCTTTTTATACCATCAGTAGAAAAACACTTGGAGAATGTTCATCCTGAGAAATCAGGCACTCAGCAATGAGGAGTACCAGAAATGCTGGGTAACATTAAAGACCAGTCTTACAAATCATTTTACTATCTATTGGTTGCATTACTTTGTGTTTCACCAATTGCTCCCGAAAGTGGGGTGCCAAGTAGCCTCTCACTGATCCCCAGGAAGCAACACTGCTTGAAGCAGGTCTGCAGGGAAGTTATGTTTGGAACTTTTGTTTCTTATTGGATCTTTTAGATGCTACTGCTGAAGAGCGTGGAAGGCTATTCCTTGCCTGAGGAAAACCCTGGCAAGTGCTATTGTTTATTACCTTGGCAGCGTATTTTTAAAATGAAGAGTGTGGGTTTCTGCCTATTTTAAATCAGCTCAGAGTGGATTTTACCTACAAATAATATCTCTGTTAAACAAGGTACAAGATGTTGCCTACTGTAGATCCACAAGCAATTAGAGATAAATATGGTCATAAAGGCAGTGAAGCCAGATCCTCAGAAGTAAGATGTGTTTTCAGATGTTTGTGGGAATAATTCCAGGGTTTAGGCTTAAAGGAAGGCGTCCCTGTCCATGGCAGGGGAGTGGAACTAGATGTTCTTTAAGATAATTTTCAACCCAAACCATTTAGTGATTCAAACTGAGAAATACAGATGAAATCTGACCATCTTTCCATATCTTTCCTTGTAAATATGTAATCAGCAGGGTAGGTTGGCACTGGGGAGAGGTGGTCAAGATTCAGGGATTTGTGTCTGGCATACTGGATTTGGACCCAGAGGAATACAGTGCCAGAGAAAAGGTCCTTTGAATGCAGACAACATTCAAATGGAGGCAGCAAGGAGAGGATTTTGTAACAGAAGGGAAGACGAACTGTTTTGGTGGAATAAATGGGCAAATGCACCTCTCACCTACAAAATGGAGCAGCTGAAATGCTGTTAGCCAGGCTTCAGGAATGGCTGCAGCCTGAATAAAAGTCATATCTTTGGGAATTGGCATCAGGAGGCCTTCGGGCACTGTCACGTATTGTGCCTGGCCTCCCCCAGAGAGCAGAGCCATCACTGCATCGCCGATCTTCCACCGGCCCGAGCAGCCGGGACCCAGCCCAGCCACGCTCCCAGCTGCTTCTAGGCCTAAAATATCACTTGCTCCTTTGGGGGGAGGGTACTTCCCTCTCCTCTGAAACAACAAACAAACAAAAAAACCCCAAAACAAACAAACAAGAAGCGAGAAAGGAAAAGCCAAACATCAATGAGTGTAATGACCTGCAATATTTCATTCACATGTCTCCAGTTAAGATTCCTATCTGTTTAATCCTGATTTTGCCCTATGCATATGTTGCAGTAATTTGAGGATCTTCTAGCCTCTGGAAACATGTTTGCTTCCTAAGTATTATTATTCCTAATTTTATTCTTAAAATAAGAATAAATTGAAGTATTTCTAAGTCTGCTTTGTCCAGGCTAATCCCTGCTGTGGAGGTACTATGGTCTCCATTTCAGAGCACACCTTGCAGCTTAAACCAATAATTTGAAAGTGAATTTGAATAAATTTTCTCCCACTGGAACTGTGCCATTAGAACATTTCCTTTTCATCTCAAATGCCCAGAAAACAGTCTAAGATCTAGAAAGACCAGAGCTTTGGTTTTACATGTTTTGTTGAAAGGCAGCTGCCTTTCCATGCCAGCCCAGCACTGTACTCAGACAAAAACCTTTATCTGCTGAATCAACAAACACCTCTTCTTTCAGCCCTATCAACTCCCCCATCCAAATCTCACCAGGTTCAAACTCTTTTAGCTCATCAGATCTGTCAAAACTTCACAGAGGAGCTTGAAAAATCTCTGCTGTTTTTGGGTGCATAAATCTGCTTAACATATCGTACCTGGAGTAAATCGCCCCTATTCAGAGCACTGGCAGAGACCTTCAAAAGAACTTCTCCTTCTCCTGGATCTGGTTTCATCACTTCTTTAATATAGAGATTTTCTGGGCCTCCTGGGCAGTCAAAATAGGCTGCAAACATTTTCTCTAAAAAATAAAAACAAAAAAACCCAAAAAACCCAAACTGATAAAATGTTGCATGGATGCAGGCACACTTATGTGCAGTGGGAAAATGTGCACAATGAAAAGGTAACAATGAAAGGTAACAAACGGCTTTAAAAATCCCTATTTCCCTTGCTTCAGGAGGTCATTCCTGTGTGCCTGATTTGCTGTGGTACAGAATCTCACTGCTGCAGGAGTCTTCCAGGTACCTCCTCAGATGCTGTTCCTAGGATCCTTTTGGCACCAGCAGCTCTTGAGGTGGGCTGAGCTGTCAAGCTTCCTCCTGCCTGGTAAAATCAAACGTGGAACAGTCTTCTCTCTGCTCCCTGGGTGCTGGGTGGAAGGAGATGACAAGGAGAGGCAATCACAATGGGAACTACTGTGTTACTTCCTGAGAGCTGGTACTGCACTGAGTGCAGCACAGGATGGGCTGCAGGCCAGAGCCTCTTCACATAACCAGCACTGTGTGACAGACCACCCTGCCCTCTGTAAAAATCACTGACTTCTGCACAAGTTAAAAAAAAAAAAAAAAAAGCTAAGTGCATTCCTAATTATTTGTGATAAGGTTGCAAATGCAGAACGATAAACAGCTTGAAACCCCAGGGATGTCAATCCCCACAGGGTGGTGCTCTATGGCTATTTTATGGTGAATAAGCACTTCCGAGTATTTGTATAAAATGCAATTTAAAGGCTTTTCTTTCTGAGGCTGCCTGTCTATCCGTTGTTTTCAACCATTTAATACAGTCCCACAAAATTTGCCTGTATCAGCAAAAAAATTCAAAGGGAAGCCCACCTGATGCCACCCTGTAGCAATTGTTTCTGCTGTCTTAACTGGGTCCAAATTTAGTCAGTTAAAAACAAGATGTAAAAGAAGCTCCTCTTTCATCACCGTTCATCAACCTGTTTTTTTTTTTTATAAATTATTGTCTTTGTTGCTAGTAGCAGGCCCACAAAAATGTAAAAAAACTAAAACCAAAACCAAAACAAAACCAAAAAACCAGGAGGATCTGAATGTTTACATTACTCTCAAATGTACAGAAAACCACAGGAACTGAGATACAAGTTTCCAACCATTTCAAACTCCCAGATCTGCCAGCAGTGGCTGGAAACAATTTTAAGACGCTGTGTGGCTCCCGAGCACACTCCCAAACTCACCTTTTCCGTGAAGAGGGACGGACGATGTGTGCCCCGGAACAAACCCAGCCTGTCCTCGGGAGCAGAGTCCAGTCCTAGCCCCTCTCCCTTGCACTCGGCTACTCCCCGGCAGCTCCAGGGGAGGAGTAGGGCGAGGTCTTTTTACTTTGGAATGACACGTATGAAGAGTCATAAATTTAGCACAGCTCAGCACTACTTTTGCTAACGACCTGGATTATTCTGCGCGTTGGCACAGAAATCTGTTTTCATGCTTGGCCTTGCGGCAGAGATCGGCCACTGCCCCAGCACACGGGGCAGCTCAGCCTACTGCCCCTGGCTGTGCCGGTGTGTGTGACAGGGTGGGCTCCAGCTGAGCAGAGCTGTGACTGTAGAATTCTGAGTGTCTCAGGCTCGATTTGCTCCACCGGCACTGGGGGTGTGGGAGCTGATGCTGTAAACGCGCTGGGGAGGCTGCCCTGGGCTCTGTTCCTGGGGAGCAGCGGTGTTCAGAGCTCGCTGCTTCACGTCCTTAAAACCCCTGGGTTTCTGCCTGGTGGTCTGCCATCAGAACCAGTACTGTTCTAAAAGTCTGATGATATCTCTTTGAGCTTTGCAGAAGAATCAAATCACGCTTTTCTCTGTGTCCTAGTCATCGGCTCTTGAGTGTTTGAGCTGTCAGGGAATAAATCTAGCACTTCAGACTACTTAAAAATAGTAACACATATGTGTGGGATTTTTCTGTAGATTTTTTTTTCCTGAAATAATGTCAATTTTGGATTCAAGCTTTTAAACTCCTCTTTAAAAATGAACAAATTTAGAATCAAGTATAGCTAAAAATTCTTTTGTTCTCATATGATTAGAAGAGCTAGTAATTGGTGTGCTCTTGAAGATGAAAAGATCATGAAGCCTTCTCTCTAGTACACAGCCTGATTCAGTGCTGATAATGATGTTGTCGTCCCCCCTCCACTGTCCCCAGAGAACTTTGCAATCCACTGTGGTTTAAAATAACTTTCTATTGCAGTCATTGATGTCAAAAACAGGGTCTGGACAATTGTGAGATGGTAAAAACAAGAAGCCAAATCCTTTATTTGATGACAAAAGAGATACACCAACAGAACTGGGAGCCAGGCTAGCCTGAACTCCACAGTGGCAACCGAAGAAAGATGAATCCTCCCGCAGTCCCATCCTGCAGTCACTTTTATAAGTCTTCTCCACCCATGATTGGTCCATTTTTAAATCTGCTCACCCATTGCTCCATATTCGGGGACTCTCACTGGCCCTTACCATGGCGCATCCTGGACCAATCGTTCTCTCAGGGCATCAAATGATTGGTCCTTCTCTCCACCAATAGTTGTCCTTGATGTGAACGTCATTCTCTGGGAGCTTATCTTCCAGAATGTTCTTTGCTTTACCACCCAACATCTTATCAACTTCAAATGGTTTCTATCACTCCTCTAGGATCCCAATCACAAGTGAACAACCATTTAACTCCCAACTCAACACCATTAATTAACTTAACTCATTAAAATATTTATCTTAGAACACTCATAACAATTGACAATGCAAATTCATATGATAAAAATATATTTTATTATTCAAGGATGTACAGGACAGTCTGAAATTGTGTTAATGTAGAAATTTCCTTTGTCCCTTGGGTCTGTGGTGCCCTGCTTAGCTGTAATACCATTAGGGAACTTACTCTGCTTAGTAAGATTAATAACTATGTTATCTTGAAACAGGCTAAAATACAGCATTAGAAAGATAAACCAGAGCATCTTAAACCAAATATTGAAGACATCACTTTCAATTCAGTTAAGAAACTTAGAGGGCAGATAGTCATAGAGTAGTCCTTTTATGAGCAGCAAGCCCACAAGTGCTCTTGAAAAAACAGAAGGGAACTCAGCAGCTGAAATGTTGTAAAGCAGCAGTTTCTTGTTTAAAGTTTTGAACTTCTATACTTTATTTCCTAATGAGCACTTTTGAGGTTGATGAAGTCCAAGTTCTCTGTTGATTCAACTACCTTTCTCTCTAAAGTAGTCTGCTATAACAACACAAGGACATAAATAAATAAAAAAAATCATAATATATGATTTAAATTATAATTAAATAATTATAATTTTAAATTAGAAAAGTCATATAGAGAATTGCTGTACCTGAGATGTTTTTTTCTAGTTCAAATCACCCTCACACTGTGCTGCACTCAAATGATGACAGTGCTGTTTATATCTGAAAATTAAAAATACTTGTATTTATGAGGTATTATCTGCTCTAAAGAACAAACACTGAGCAGCACTTTCAATGATTTTCAGAAATCTTTTGTAACATGCGTAGAAAAGTTCTTTCTTTTTTTTTTTTTTTTTTTTTCCACAAAGAAATCATCCAAGACAGCAAGAGCTCCAAAGAATAACTACTGCAAATCTGGTCCTGGAAAAATTTGGCATTAGTCTTTGCTGGGAACAGTGGCCAGTTATGAACAATGTGACTATTTGCAAGAACAAATAATGTGTGGATATTGTTACAGGATTTTGAAAGTGTTGGCATTTTTTGAAGTCTTTCAGCTTTACACTTTCTGCCTTCCTCCCACAACAGAAAAAAAAAGCTCACATCAAATATGATATGGCTCTTGAATTTATTACTGAGCCAGCCAGGCAGACCTGGGGCTAAATAATACAGTGGCAGCTTTTGGGCCTGCTCCAGCTCTGTGTGTAGTCCTCCTGAAAATAATGGAGCTAATCTGAAATTAGCTTATAGGAGAAGGCCTTGCTGTTAGATTTAATAAATCTCATTCTCCCAGGCTCAGCACTGGGACCAGCTCTGTTTATTGTCTTTATTGATGGTTTGGATGAGGAGACTGAGCCCACCCTTAGTAGGTTCCCAAACCGCACCAAGTTGGGCTGGAGTGTTCATCTGCTGGAGGGTGGGAAGGCTCTGCAGAGCGATCTGGACTGGCTGGATCCGTGGGCCAAGGTCAATTGTTTGAGGTTCAGCAAAGCCAAATGCTGGGTCCTGCCCTTGGGTCACAACAACCCCTGCAGTGCCACAGGCTGGGGCAGAGTGGCTGGAAAGCTGCTCAGTGAAAAAGGACCTGGGGGTGCTGATGACAGCAGCTGAACATGAGCCAGTGGCACTGGGCTGTACCAGCTGTGGTGTGGCAGCAGGAACAGGGCAGTGACATCCCCTGTGCTGGGCATGGCTGAGGTCACTCGAGGGCTGTGTCCAGTTCTGGGCCCCTCAGTCCAGGAGGGACATTGAGGGGCTGGAGCGTGTCCAGAGAAGGGAATGGAGCTGGGGAAGGGTCTGGAGCACAGCTCTGATGAGGAGCAGCTGAGGGAGCTCAGCCTGGAGAAAAGGGGGCTCAGGGGGGACCTTCTGGCTCTGCGCAGCTGACGGGAGGGTGAAGCCTAGGGGGGGTTGGGCTCTTCTCTCAAGTTATGAGTGAAAGAACAGGATGAGATGACCTCAAGTTGTGTAAGTGGAGTTTCAGATTGGATATTAGGAATAATTTCTTCACCAAAAGGGTTATGAAACACTGGAACAGGCTCCCAGGGCAGGTGGAGTCACCATCCCTGGAGGTATTTAAAAGACGAGTAAATGTGGAACTGAGGGCCATGGTTTAGCAATGGGTTTGGCAGTGCTGGGTTACTGACTGTACTTGATGATCTTTAGATCTTTTCCAGCCTAAATGATTCTGTGGTTCTGTGATTCTGGGCATGAGCAGAGCTGACACTGGATACAAGAATGGCCTTCTTTCATGTGCTGTATCAGTGATAGTAACTTGGCAGCTACACGTGGTTTCTCTACATTGTTTCTCCAGAATCAGGCAGAAAATACTTTTGTATCAACTCCTGGTGTTGAATCTAGATTTATGTTCCCAACAGACATCAGGGTTCAGCCACAGCTTTGGGGTTATAGCATGGGCACACCACATTCCATTCCAGCAGGTCTCAAGGCCAGAGAATGGACCTGCATCCATCTGCTTTACCACCAGGATCACTGAGCACAAAGTGGTTAAAAAGGACTCCTTCAAAATGCCACTTAAATAGCACCTTTGTTCCAAAAATCAAAGATGTGTGTCTCGGATTTAGAAGACAGGTGTCTGCTAGGGAGGGCAGGAGCCTCCCTTGGAATGAAAAATGTAGACCCCTCCCTCTGAATTATTATAATCCTGAAATCAAGGGGCTTTCAGGCAGAGATCTGGGGATAGGAATAACAGTTCTTCACTAATATTTATAACAAGACAAACAAACAACAATAACTATAGCATTAACAAGAAAACAGAACCAGGCACCCCGTGACAGCTTTCTCGGCTGAGACGGGAAGGGATGGAGGAGAGGCTTTGTTTTCACAAACCCCTCGGGCAGTCCCGGTGCTCCTGCGGGGCTCTGAGAAACAGTCGGCTGGAAACAGCAGGGATGAGCTGAGATCCTGGGCCGGTGGATGAGGTGGATCAGCAGAGGAATGAGCAGAGATCCTGGGCCGGTGGATGAGGTGGATCAGCAGCTCCACGGCGGTGCCTGGCACTGCCACACGTCCCGGCAGGACAGGGGGTGCGAGGCCACCAACAAAGAGGGAAGAAGGAGAAGAAGAAGCAGCTCCGTCTGGGTGATGGTGAATTCCCTTCTCCCCACCGCAACAGCTCTCAGCAAAGTGTCCCTCTCCGAAGCTGAAGAAGCTCCCCAAACTGTCCCCACCCTCCCCTTTTCCTGCCCCCTTCCCCCCTGGGCTCCGCTGAACTCTTTATTTTGTCAAGCACCCACCAAGTACCCGCAGTCAGGTTTTCCCCCGCAACTAATGGGTAAAAATTCCACAGGCAAGCCAGAACTAAAAGAAGGACACCTATCCCCCAAAAATGTGAAATTAGCAATCACCCAGCAAGTCAGCTGGGCTGTACGCGGGCTCTGAGGCTGAGAGAACAAGTGGATTTAGTAGAGTGGTGTGTGTTCCCTGCCTTTATTGCTGCTTTGTGCTCTGGGTTCACAGAGTTTCTACCTCAGCTGTCACTTCCCAGGAAGCTCTTGATCTCTCACATTAAAGCCAAAGGTCAATGCAGAGACTTGTCTTTCTACTGATGATAACTGCATTTTCCACATGCTTTTTGTGCTGACAAAAAGCATGTCACTCAGCAAAGCCTGAAGTAGGTTCATTTTCATTCTGTTCTGTAAAAAGTTAGATGTATAAATGTTCATTCCCCTTCCCTTTTATATTGGAAAATGCATTTTCCTCCATATGAAATTCAGGAGTTGCAGCAGAAGAAATGTAAGGCCTCTGATAAGCAAAAGAACAACAACAAAGGCACCAGAATGGACCAGCAGGAAAATGGTCCTCTTTCCCATAGAAAGGCCATAAAAGTCTAGTTACATTTTTTAGTCTTAAGTATTTCTGGATTTATTTTTTTTTTCCCCCCGGCATTACATTTTCATCTTGCTGAGGAAAACAGTCCACAGTGAAAACACTGAGAAATCAGAGTAAGCTACAACCATCAGATCAGAGCAGAAGGAGGGAGCTGAGGGTGTTTTCTGGGCTGGGCTTGACCCACGCCAAAAATTATTTTCTTTTTAAATGATCAGCAGTAGCACAATGTGGGGAAATTACTGGGGGGGAAATAAAGAAAACTGAGAAGTACCTTCTCAGGTAGTAGGCTAAAGTTATAGTCACATTATCACTGAAACTACAGGAAAAACATGTAATAAATTATTGCATGTATTAAAAATTCGGAAAGATATAAATTAAATATGTTTGTAATAATGTGAAATATAAAATGTAAAAAAACCCCGCTCCGGGTCTGGTCGAAAAACCCCTTTTGGAAAAAGACAGATTGCCACCAACAACCAAGATAACGAACTCAGGGGAAACCCATCTACTCAGATAAAACTGACAAGATGAGGGCCATCAAGGACACAATAGA
>NC_031770.1:106182663-106357255 GCF_001522545.3 Parus major
TTAATAAATCTTTCTTTTCATTTATAATCAAGAAATTGCCTTTGCATTTATAACAAACATAAACTCTCCAACAACATCTTTTCAGTGTTAGAGAATCAAAGCATTACTTTATTCTGGCCAGGATGTGCAGTAGAAATTATTTCATTCACACATGCCCAGGTGATACAGTGGAAATCATTCCATCATACATGGTTCTTTACTAGACTTTTCACATATTTATACATAGTAATGTTAGGGGTTTGAGGAGGATCACGAGAAATCCATGCTTGGATGGAATCAATGTATACAATAGAACAATGTAAGTTTAATAATTAATATGTAAGTTATATAACAATAGAGTATAAAAACATGTTCAGCTCAAAACCAAGTCGGGTCAGATTTGGGTATGTGTACCTCTGACACCCAGAGCTCTTTAATAAAGCACCTTTATATAACCATTCTGTGATTATGTGTCCCTGAACACAACAGTAACCTGTTGTAATGCAGTTAGGAAAAATGGTATGACCCAAAAAATTTACCCCCGAAAATGCAGAGTTGTAAGTTCCTTTCCCTTATCTTGTTCTCCCCAGTTTCCCTTATTGGTTGTGTAAATTCCCTCCACCCTTTTCCCCCGTCTTTAAAAAGGACTGCTTATCGATACCTCTTCCTCTTTCCCTCCTGCCATCTCACCCCGAAGGATCCCAAGAAATAAAGCTGTAACTGCCATCTCATCTAAGGGAAAGAGCTCGTTTTTAGGATCTTCTTTGGCAAGCTAATCTACCTCTCCTGTCTCCCTGGCTGCTGCGGGTGGACAGTGGTAGAGAGGGGCAGGGGACGTTAGAAATTATAGCAGTAACCCCAAAGAAATTCATATTCATTGGTCTTAAATTACACAATTCTTAGTGTTGGATATCCTATTGGTTATTGATTCCTTCACCTTCAGTGTTAATTAGGATGTCATTTTCTGGTTCTCTTTTCCCAGATCAGGTGTCTCCAACTGCCCCAGGGGGTGATGTTAGTTAATGCTTATTTATCTCCTCTGTATCTTCTGGCTACTCTCAATCTGTAGATTTTAAGTTCATCAGGCTTTACCTGGTGAACACAGTCTTTTGAAGAGATCAATTCCCCTTCCACTGGGCAAAGGTGAATAAAACAAACCCCTGACTAAAGTTACATTAAAAAAAAAAATCAATTAAAAAAATTGGTTGCATCATTTCCAACAAACTAAGGGAGATAGAAGATGTCTTGCTGCTGTCTAATGACTCTCCTCATTAACACTGGGTGTAACACTGAGCACACCTCAGTCCCAAGGTTAGCTGAGATGTAATGCTGTTACACATTTCCATCTCAAAGGTACCTGCCTCCAAGGTACAATCACCCCTTGCTGTTTGACAGGAGTCACTCAAGCTCCACCTAAACCTAAAGAAAAGGGAGAAGTAGGGGAATCTCCATTGTAACTTCTGGGGCCAGTCATCCATCTGAAGCTGCCTTCTTCCCTGCAGGCTCTGCAGGCACATCTGTTGGGTAAGAACCATATTCTCCACGTATTGATTGATTCATTGATTATCTCGAGACAGCTTTTGCTAGAGATAATTCGTGTGTTGCTTTGAATACGTTTTTGCAGTCAGATGGTATCATTGGCAATCCTCAAACCTTCAACCTGTCACAATTTTCTGTTATATTTATAAAGTGTGTTATTCCATAAACTGTTAGCATGAGTCCTTTGAGGGCTCTGGCTCAGGTAGCATACTTGACAAAACTGATAACATATTGAGCAGGGGGAATCCAAGAGGGGCCTCTCTTTCTAAACTAAAATAGGGATTTTTACTCTGAAGGCAAATTGACCTACCCTCCAATACAGTGGTCTGTGCAGCAGGGTCCCCATTCTGGGGCACTGACAGGCTGGTCGGGCACAAGGCTCTCACCTTTCCTGGGGTGCTGATGGACTGATCAAATATAAAAGGCTCAAGAAAACCTTCCCCCCACCTTTAACTGACAGAAAATTGGCACAGTCAGTAGGATTGCCATGGATAGGCTGCAGCAACAACACAAATATGCCCCTTTCCCAGGCTGGGAAGGAGCAGGGTCAAAGGTTTTGGAAAGATGAAGAGAAAGTCATGAAACACATTGAACAATGTAAGGATGAGCAAAAATCTAAAGTGAGAAGAGGTGAAGACGTCATTTGTGCAGTTTTAGGAGCATGCTTTTCTCATGCACCAAAAAAATCTAAAGACACCCTTGTTTCTAAACCAATTTTGGATATAGAATATACCGTGTTGAAATCAGAAAATGAGGTATTAAAGTCATCCTTAGCCTTTAAAAATGAGACAGGAGAAAAACTGGGAATCCAAGTTGATCAACTAGTGATTTTGAATAATCATCCTAAAACTGAGGTTGACCACCTTAAAACTCTGTTTGCTGCAGCTGAACACAGAGAGAAACAGGGCCTGGAAAAACAGGCTCCTCTTTTGGATAGATGGCTCCAGAAACTGGTACATTATATGGACCTCGAGACTTGTGATGGGGACATTTGGTGTGCTGGTAATGATGCAGAAATTGTGGGGACCTCTTAACCTGGTCTCCTTGAGATCATTAATTCAAGATTAATGTACCAAGACTGGTACTGACAATAAATTTGCACTCCTGCACATAGAAACCTCTAGTCACCAGAGGAATTAGGACAACTGCAGGAAAAATAAGGCATGAGGAAGAATCTGAAGCTGATTGTGTGTGGCAAGTGTCCCTCAACAGGGACAACAGGATTTTGTTGAATGAGGAGGAAGCATGGGACCATTGGGGACCCAGGAGTATCCCTCACTAACCCTCTGGGAGATCATGATTGCTTCTTAACTGCACAGGCTGTGCATGGGGCAGGCAGTGCCAAGCCTCAGGACAAAGGAGACCTGCTGGTATTTCAAACTACAGGTGGCTCTGCCTTGGCAGCCTCTGTGCAGAATGCGGCCTGCATACAGGCCATGTATGACAGACACAGCAGCAGGAAATCTCCTGTGCCGGCTCCCACTGACCCAGCCCCATTAACTCCTCCCATCCAAGGCCTCCCGAGTACTCTTAAGACATTTGCTGCCAAGGTCCAAGACAGCTTGCAAGCTGCTCATGCTCTGAATAATGCAAACACTGGTTGTGGTCCAGGCCAGCAAAGCCCTGTAACCTCCTCACACCAGATTGTGTAAGGACTGGTGGGATACAGGCACTGAATAGGCTGGATCAGTTCCTCTGTGGAGAAGCTGATGGACCATGCATGGCAAGTGAGCCAGTTTAACACCCCACAGTCTAGATTTAATGAAAGGCCTCATGAAAAGTCCAAATTTAATGAAAGGTCTGATGAGAGACACAAATTTGATAAAAAATGTGTGACCTGTGGCATCAGGCCTGAGAGTTGGGGGTACCTAAGTGCTGGTTACATAGTGCCTCCAGGGATGGCATCCATAAGCTGGTTCAGTCCTTAACTGTGGTGAGAAAAAACAGCAGGAATGAGGAAAAACAAACTCAGCAAAGTTTTTGCATCAGAAAGAGCACGTGCTTTCCTCAGCAAAATAGGACTTAATTTGGCAGAATCCATGGCAAACCCCCCACATTCCTGGGGAGGGCAATGAGCCACCCTGCCCTATGGGTATTAGCAGTAAGTGGCTCACAAGTAAATCCCCCAAAACCTTCAAATAATATTCCTCAAAGTTGGTCCTCAAAAAATTATGGCTGAATTTTTAATTTGTGCAGGAGCTCAAGTGTTAGTGATTACAAGGAAAACAGAAGGTATTTCTTAGAAAGATATTTCTTAGAATGATACCTAGTTGCCATAAATTTACATCAATTGATGGGATAATAAAGGAATGTTCTACAGCAAAAGCCTCTGTCTGGCCTCTGGGGGATATATGGTTAACCAGGGCTCAAAGTGCTTGTGAAGGCTGTCCAAACAAACCTTTTAGCATATGATTTACTTTGTGCAAAAACCTGGAAACTCGTGGATGTAACTTTATGGAGTTTCACAGTGAGAGGCTCTGTTTTGCCAGGGATACAAACAGAATCTGAAAGAATGTGGGGCAAGTCAGACTATGAAAAATCAATCATCAACACCACTGCATTCTTCCCAAATTACTAATGTAAAGCCATACCCTCTGATAGGGTGGTGACAGATTTGGAAAAAAGAGGCTTGTTAAAAGAGGCTTTGTTAACTATACATATTGGTGTCAGAGGCATGAGAAGTCTTTGTGATTCTGTGATAACTCCTAGATAGTGTAGATACAAGTAATCACTCAAATGTTTGAAAGTTCATTGAAATTACAGGGCATGGTTTTATTTACTCAGGTCCTGTCACATCTTACCAATTGTCATGGTTTAACTAAATGTTGATTCAAGACCTGCTGTCACCCCTATTGAAATGAAGTTAACCTTGAGCAGGAAACTGCTACAACATGAAGACTTAAAACAATTGCTGAAACAAGCTCAAGAAAATGGACAAAGGACGCTGGTCCTTGTCTGTCACAATGTGGAGAAAATACATCATGTTTTGGAACCAGTCAAGAAAGATGCTTGAAAGTTTAAGAATACTGGTGGTGGGATACCCTCTTTAGATGATCACCCTTTTGCTTTTTGTCTTGATAAGGGTATTATATGTTAAAGTTTGTATTATTATGAGGCAATTAGCCTATTGGCCACCCCTACAAACATCAGATAATCCATGCAATGCAAATGCATGAAACGCTCTTGAACTCCATCTGGATGTTGGGAAGCTTGAGTGACTACAGTCATGGGGTTGATTAAGTGGGAAAATAGGGGAAAATTAGAGACATCCGGGGAAAAATCTTGAGGCTAAACTTATAGCCACATTCCATCAGAAGCTGTAACATTAAGAAATTTTAGGGTAAAATGCAGTTGCTATTTTCAGGAGGCAATGCAGTTGGCAAGCACAGAATTAATTCCATGATAGTTCCCCATTCAACACCCCCTTGCAGCCTGAAGCAGATGCTAAGTAGGGATGAAACAGGTGGAGCAGGATGAAGACCCCGCAGCCAGGCTCTGCTGTGATCCCTGGAGGAATGGGAACTTGGTGGTACCTTGTAGTTGACAAACCACACAGCAGCTGCTGAGCACAGCATAGAGGAGATGACCTGTTCCTGAATCAGCAACTGTGGGGAAATAGATTAAATCTCCTCAGATTAACACCGCCCTTTATATTCTCTATGTAATGAAATCACACACCTCCATCCCAAAGTTTCCCATCTCCAAAGTGTGACCACCCCTCCCTGAGCACAGGCTCTCTGTTTTATTAATTATATCTTTGAGTGCAGTGAGGAAGTTTTACAGCAATTGAGAACAAAAGTATGGTTGACTAGAGCCACTAAAATTTCACCTAAGTGTAAAGAAATAGTGTAACAGTGAGTTAAGAGGGGGACAAGTTAGGAAAGGCTCCACATAACTTCTGGGATCCATTGATGGGTTGATCCTGGCGTTTCCCCCCTGGGGACACCTGTTGGGTAAGATCCCTACTCTGTGCACTCTGTTGATTATCTCAAACTTTCACTGATGATCAGTGCCTTCAAACTTGTTCCTGCAGTCAGTGCACTGTCAGTGACAATCTCTGCCCAGACTCTGTGAGTGTTCTGTGATCAGTGTATTTGTTAATAAAGTGTGTTATTGCTTAAACTGTTCAGCCTGAGTCCTTCAAGGTTGCTGGCAGACAATGGCAGTGGATAAAAATGTCAGAATTAATAACATATAAGAGCATAGGAGATCCAGGAGGGGGGTCTTTCTTTCCAGGCTGAGATAAGGGATCTGACTCTGACACGCTGCTGTCACAAGTCCCTGGACAGGTTAATGAGCCCACCCTGGGCACAGTGGGCTGTGCAGGGCCATCCCCATTCTGGGGCACTGGCAGGCTGCTGAGCACAGGGGCCTCATCTTGCCTGGGGCGCTGACAGATCAATCATAATAATAATTTTAAAAAATAAAGTATAAAGGGCTCGAGGAAACACCCCTTCTACGTGGAACACAGTTAACATGAGACCTGTGTGTCAGTGTAGCCCTGCTGGAGGGAAAAGCCCTGACATATCCCTCATCTGATGGTATCTCTGGCTGATTGCAGTTTCAAATGTCGTGTCATGGTCAGCACTGCACGGGAATGTGTGAAATCTTGTAATACCATTGAATGAACCTTGCATAATAAATGACGGCACCCGACTGAGCCGGCTCGGCACGGCTCGACTCGGCCCCGTTCGGCTCCACTCGACTCAGCTCGGCTCGGGCCGCCGGCCCAGGCTCGGTTCCGCTCGGTTCCGCTCGGCTCGGCGGCGCCGTTCTCGCTCGTGATTGGCTCGCTCACCGCGCGCTGCCTCTCTGATTGGTGGGAAGCCCTGGCGGCGGGAGCGCGCGCGTTGGGGCTGCCATGGCAGTGCGGGACGCTGCGTGGCCGGGCGCGGAGGGATCCTGCTGTGCCTCCGCCCCGTCCGTCTTCGGGACCAGATCGGGGCTGCCGTGACGTTGTCCCCACGGGTTTCTGTGTCCCTGTCCCCACGGTAGCCGGGTCCTGTCCCTACGGGCGGCATCTCCTCATCCTTAGAGGCTGTGGGTGGTGGGTGAGGGACTATTTTTTTTTTCGGCGGAAGGTCACGGAGGGGCGGTGCGAATGCTGTGTGGAGGTCTAAGGTGCGCCGCGCCGCCATTTTCCCCTCAGGCGGGCGGGACCGTGCGGGGTGGCTTTCGCTTCTATTGCAGCCCTATCCCGCCGCCTCTGCTGTCTCCTGGGGCTGTGTTCACCGTCCTCGGTGATGACCCCGGCACGGGGGTAGATATGGATCTTTGATCCCCGCCTCCTCTTCCCTGCCGCCTGCGGGACTCGCCTCAGGACAGGGCAGGGCAGGGTGCGGGGCAAGCCGGACCCAAAGGGGGCTCGGCCTTTCTCTTTCGCCGGCCTTTATCTCATCGCTGCCTCCGAAGTGCAGAGCCAGGGCAAGGACCCTCCGGGCATGTACGCGTTGCCTGTTAGCTCAGCATTTACAATTTAAAAGGTTCTGTTCACAGAGCTGTCCTGCTCCTACGGTTCTCTTACCGTTCTATGTCCCTTCACTTGAGGCAATGAGAGGCGGCCAAGGCAGCAGTAAAGGCAGCCCGCTGTGCTTGTGCAGGGCGATACGGGAGCCTACATGGCTGAACAAGATTTTGAGAGGACTGATGCATGTGTGAGAGAGCTTATATTTGTCACAGAGTGATTAAAATGTATTTCCTCAAAGCTGCTGCAGAGCCTCGTGTTTGGGCACAGAGAGTGTGAATTTTAGCAGGTGGGTGTTTGGGGAAGAACCTTGTTTTACTGAGGAAAGAAGAGAAACCTGTGTTTAAAACTTACACAGAGCTACACTGCTGACTGCACAGAAGGAAGCATGTTTTTCTAGCAAGGATTTTTAGGCATAGTTGTTAGCAGGTTTAATCATCACAGAATGGTTTGGGTTGGAAGGGACCTTAAAGATCATCTTGTTCCAACCTCCTGCCACGGGCATGGACACCTTCCCATAGACCAGGTTGCTCCAAGCCCCATCCAACCTGGCCTTGGACACTTCCAGGGATCTGACACAGTGAAACAAATGTCCAGCCTGGTCATGGGATTTGGCATCTGCAGACTGCAGCTGCTGGATTGACTAAATGCTTGTTTTACCCATACAGATTCTGAAAATCCTTTATTTCATTTATTTTCATTTACTTTATTACTCCTGTAGATTCAAGACCTGCCACGCAGCTGCTCTCTCATATCAGTGAGCCCTGCCTTTGCAGAGAAGAGGGTTGGCATCTCCTAGCAAGAGTCAAAAAAAAGCAGAAAAATAAAAGGATTAAGATTCAGTAGCAGCTTGAGTTATGGAGGATGGGAGGGGTGGGTGTGGAATCTGCAGCTATAGTCTTTACTACTTGTAGGTTCCTGAAGGCAGATTGCTGCAGAGGCAGATTTTCTATTTTACCTCCCCTGGGGTCCCAGTTCTCTGAGGAGGTCAAACACCTCCTCTGCTTTGTGCTCAGTCTTTCTTTGTGAGGTGCATGGAATCTTAATACTAGCTTCTAAAATAGACAGAAAGATGGGTAATTGTTGGGGTTTTATTTGTTTTACTTGTTTTACAAGCTTAGAAATATTAAAATAGATATTTTCCTCATCTTAAACTTGTCCGGGGATTTACAGCATTCCTGTCTCAGAAGAACAAAACAGCTTGGAGTTGAAGGAAATCTGTATATGGTGGCATGACACAGCAGCCTGTGGCACCTGTGTGTGTAGGGATGATGTATGACTCATAGGAAGGTGTGTTGGATTTGTCTAATGCCAAATCTGTAGCACCTCAGGTACCCAAACCTCTTCAGCCCTTGCTGTTTGCCTCTTAATGTTGTATCAGAAATTGGGTCTGTGAAGTTTGCTTTTCTTCAAGCTGGCACTGGGACTGATGCCGTTTGGGTTTTGCCTTTTTTTTTTTTTCTTTTATATGTTCTCTGTATTGTTCACACATATATTTGTAACACTATTATATTAGTGACTAGTTTTCCCAGTACTTTCCCATAGCCTTTCCCTAAGCAGATAGAGGGGGTTACAAGGCTGCCCTACACCATGAAATACATTTCATGGACAAAGTACAACTAAACTGAAAGGGGGGCTCCAGAGAAGGGGCTTGACCTGGGGCAATTGCATCACCACTTGTCCTTCTAATTGGTGCTTTTTATCAATTATGGTATTACTAAATTATTACTAATTATTACTGAAACCTATAAAAATGTACTCGCCCCTGGGGGGTGTGGGCTTTTGTGGACATCTTTCCATAACTGCCTCTGAAGGCCTTCAAATAAAGATCCCCATTTATATTATCTCCTTACTAAAATTATCTTAAGTTTCATTTCCAGACTGGGGAAAAGTCAACAAGACCAGGTGACTTCCTGAAGTCCCTTCCAACATATGCGTTCCTGTGGATTCTGACTTTTTCAGTCAGAAAAGACAGGAAAGCATTGCTGTGAGGATGCAGGAATTATCCCAGCAGAAGTTTTTTGTCAGTGTACAAGAGCAGGGAATATAAAATGAACCAAATAAAGATATAGATTACAGACTTTACCTTGAATTGATGGTAAGAAATTTGAATCTGCACTCCAGAGAGGTAAGTTGGCAGTCAGATATTGTCACTAAAGTGCTGGATGCGACAGAATAAACTCTTAAGAGTTGTCGTCTACCAAAAAAAGAAAATTATCTTCAAGAGTCTTTGCAGATTCTTTTAACTAGATATTGCAAAAATAATTGAATATCACATTTTTATTTTATTTTGTTTTGTTTGTTTGTTTGTTATAACTGAAAGATCTGTCTGAAGACTTGAGGTCAGTATCTCTGCAGAAATAAACTTTTCTTTTGTTCCATTCTTTATCTAAGTAATGTTATGATTCCATTGTTTCCTGGAAGCAGTGTGTCTCCAGTGAATCTGAAATAAATAGGGGTTTAAATGGAGGTTCCTGTAAATGGCATTTTGCCTCTGTGGTTCCACTGTCTCTGTTATAAATCAATCCAGGTATCCTAATGCACATACAAGAGAGAAGATAGAATTTTCTGACTAGAGCTGAGTTAGCACTTCAGCTTCATCTGGTAGAACTAACTTTAAAAACCAATAAAATGTAGCTGTCCCTGTGGGACGTGGGATGTGGCAGTTACTTGAAAGGGACTTTATGTGATTGAAAAAGGCGCAAAGGAAAGAAGTAATAGTTTAGAGGTGAAATTGGGTAACTGAAATATTTCCAAAGCTGACAGGCATTTTCAAATAATTTGTCAATCACTGTTCTTTGAAACAAAATGTACTGTCCATGGTGTGTGGAGATGAGCACAAATAGTCCCACCAGAGGCAGTATCTGACTGCAAACCTGATACTTCATCTCCCTGTTTTACTTACTGTGACAGGAAAATGCTGCAGGTATCAGCAGTTACAAGTCCTTTAGAGATCTGTTTCATTGATTAGTAGGAATTGTAAGAAAATTTAGTTTTTGTTGTTAATGCAATAGTTTTATATGGCTTTGACAGTGTTACTGTTTTTTCCAGACTAATCCAACCATGGATAGTGTGAATAGCTCAGAGGGTCCCTGGCTACAAAGATTTGCAAATGGGAAGCCTTTGAGAAAACCCAAACAGCAACAGCCTTGGAAGGTGAGTGACCCCCAGTATTCCTTCAGCTGTGGGTTCTATGGTGAAGAACACAGGAGAGCAGTATCTGTAACTGGGATCCCAGCTGTGTAATTGGGTCCTGTATTGGAACAGGCCACCCAATCCCACTGAAATACTGACAGTGTTTTGTGCTCTGTGCCCCCAGACTTCCATCCCTGGCATGTGCCTGGACTAATCTGTGAGCCCTGAGCAGGAGCTTTGTGCTTCAGTCTGTCCCTCTACAGCACACGCAGAAATGGGTATTGCAGTTGTATTACTTACCATTCCATCCCACTTTGTGGCTTGGTTGTGGAACCTGGATGAGAGCCTGATCTTTGTAAATCAGGTCGTCTTTTTATGCAGACCTTTTCCTTTCTTTATATTTATCCAGAGGTTCTTCTCAGCATCAGCAGATTGGCACAGCCAATAATTTTGATTGCAGCAGACATTTTGGGAAGGAAAATATTGCCAAAGATTGGCTAACACAGAAGGAAAGGCTTCTGTTGTGTGAAAGTTTGAGTGAAGAAATGAAATGGAAGTTATGAAGGAAAGAATAAAAAATTGTTATTTGCAAAGTTCAGTAAAATCTGAGAAATGTTTGTCATGGAGAAGGAGAACAAAGAATTCTGAAAATAGCAACAGATTAAATAGGTTTTATTGAGCTCTTGCATCCTTTGGAGGCAGCTTTATTGAATTACTTGCAGTTTGGTGTGTAGAAAGGTTTCCCACAAAACCTGAAACAAGCTTGTGACTAGTTAGAATCAGAGTCATGGAGCAGCCCATAGAAGGGACCTTAGAAGATCGTCTGGCCCAGCCTTTTATGGGAAAGAGACACCAGATGAGAGTATCCAGCTCCTTGTCCAATTGCACCTTGAAAGCCTTCAGTGATGGGGACTCCACCACATCCCTGGGGAGGTTGTGCAGTGAATGATTGATCTCACTGTAAAAATATCTTTCTTACATTGAGATGAAGCCTCTGCCAGTGCAACTTGTACCTCTTACCCTTCATCTTCTTGCTGTGGCTTCTGGTGAAGTGAGAGCCTCCACCCTCTTTGTAGCTGCCCTGTAAGTAGGACTGTGATGGGCCTGCTCTTTTCCAGGGAGAGAAGAGACTTCATTCCTTCAGTCAAAGGAGGCCCAACTCCTTCAGTTCTTAAGGATTCTTCAAAATATGTATCATCCTGAAGGAAAACTCTTCACCTGTTCACCAGTGACGGTTCTTAGCTGGAGTGATGGCCATGTCTGTGCTGCTGTTACAGTGCTGAGTTTAGAAAGGATCTGTGACTATGTGAAGTAAATTCATCAGGCATAATACAATATACCAGTTGTCATATAGTAGGATAAAAGGGTCTTGAAACATACCAGAAATTTAGATTTTCTCTTTCTCTTTGGTTCTGGTGGAATTTTTAATACTTATTGTCTCTTTCTTGTTTGCTCTGATGGATGATGTCCTGCTCATCTCAGTGTATAAACCTTTAGGAGTGTGGAGCTGGTCAGCAGCGCCAAGGCACACATGACTGAAAACTACACTGTCATTTGGAATTAAAAATCAATATTAAGCACAGGGCGTAGCAGGCTAACGTTCCATGCTATGCATAAAATGCATCCCATCCCCATATGATAGGTTTGGTCTGCATTGCCTGTACTCCTATTGTGGAGTGCAGGAGTTAAGGAGTCACATGTTTGGCACAGGTGGGAAACAATGGCAAGGAAGAAGTGGTGGTTGGTTATGGTGAGGAGCAGCCAAGGAGGTCTGAGCATCTACATTCCAGTTCTCATTCCAGTTCTTCCAACACTCTTTTGTGTTACTTAACCCAACTGTTCAGAGCAAATCTTAAAAGGATTTGCCAGCTGGGTTGTGGTATAATGTGCCTTTAATCATGACACCAGTAATTATTTTGAATTCAAAAGTAAATCTACTCTAAGTCCTGCTTTCACCTCATGTGGGCTTTTTTCATGTTTTGTTAGGCAGCACCTGATCAAAGCCGAGACATGATTGCTTCTGTTCAGTGCCTCTTGGACAGAGAAAATTTTGTGAGGGTAAGAAGTGGTACCTCTTTTCTCATTTGCTGTGTGCTTTCCTGCATGTAAGTATTTTTAGTTCCTTAACAGTTATTCATGAGAAAATGTTAATTGCCTGTATTCTTGAAAAACTAATTTCGCGTTAGGAGCTTCTGATCTTTTCGGTCTCCTCTGGATAAAGTGAAGTAGTAACCCTAAATGTGAATCCCAGGTGACTTGAACTGCCTGTTTGCACCTTGTATTTGTTCTGTGGGTGTGGTAATTTGTGACAGTGGTGTTGTGAGCAAAAGGCAGGAGGGCTGCTCTGATGTGATCAGCAGAATGCCAGTGCTGCAGGGAAGGTCCTTCTGCTGCCTGTATTTCACAGTCTGGTGCTTGCAGCCCCCTGCTATGCAGTGATTTCAGCTCAGTAACCTGATGGGAAAAAGTGAGTCATTTTCTGCCAATCTTGCAGCACGGCTTCAAAAATTGAGGGTCTGAATGCTGAAGCTCTTGAAAGGGCAGGCTGGGAAACAAGTGGTGGGAAGTGGAAAGAGGGAAGAGCAGAAGAAGGAAGGGCTGGAAAACAGGTGCCTTGGAACAGTGAGCAATCAGGTCAGCCAAGCTGCAAACCTTCACCTGTGGAATCTTTACTGTCATTGACCAATAGTTTATATGGTTTTTATTTTCCATTTCTTACTTAAGGAGGTGGACAGATATTTGAGGCACTGTGATTTCCTAGATCTGAGAAAGACAGAGCTTCTGTACAAAAAATACCTTGAGGATGTTTCAGAGCCATTTATGCAGAAAATGAAGGACCAAATGCACAGCCAGTCAGAGGAAGAAGTGCAGAAAAGGAGACAAGAACAATTCTCTCAGTATTTGAACTACTGTGCAAAGAAGGTATCAATAAGAAGCGGATTTCTGTTGTGGAGAGGGTTGTATACAGAGGGTCGTGGTCAAGATCAGGGGTTTAGCTGTTATTTCCTCTGAGTAACCTGGAGTTCAGCTATACCTTGCCTGTAGCTGACTTTTCCCTAGGACTTCTGTAATGGTGGTGTTAGAACTGTGTACGTTCACCAGCAATCAACAGCAGCACTGCTTGCTGCAGTGAACACGTGCTGGAGTCTGAATATGATGAGACACCCTATTGAGGTGTGTTTTCCCTGTGGGCTGGACCATTTAGTGGGAAAATTTGAGCTCTGTCAGCTGAAACCACAGGATGAGTGAGCAGGGTGTGGACTTCACTCACAGCTCAGGAGTTCATCTGCAGCAGTGCTGCACTCTGTTGGCAGAGCATGAGTGAAACGATTTTGTGGCATTGGATGCTACTGATCAAGCTTCATAAAAGAAAAAATAAGAGAGATACAAAGGATTTTATTAAGTCTGCATGCAGGTAATAGACCCAACTCATGGATTTTGTAGTTCCGTGTGTTTATTCACAAAACTTGCAGTCACTGTAGAAAATACTTGTTAGCTTTCTTCATTTTGCCCTTAATTTCATACCACTCTTGAATATCATATCCCACAATTTAACTTTCTGTATCTCAGGAATGAGAAAAAAGAGAAAAAAATAAAAGCAGATACATAATCTGCCACAAATATAATACTTTATGAGAGCAGGCAGTTATCAGTGGAAACCACTGCACAGTGGAGTTGTGAGACTGTAAACAAGCTACTCATCCAGAAATGAAAATATCATGGGAGCTGTGTTGTTTTAAAGAGACCAAACTATCATTTTTAAAGGCCTGATATGACAGACCCATGCATTTAAACTCCATGGAATGACAAAGAACTGAACCAGTCCAACTGCTGAAGTCCTGTGGTTTAGGCTGTGTTGGGTGTACTGTACATATCTGGGTCTGCATCAGTCCATCTTGCAAGCTGCTGTGCCAGGTCAGGAATTCACTGGGTGGCCTCCAGAAGCAATGGCTGATGTACTAGGATTTGTCCTTCTGCCTGAAGGGGAGCACCAGCACCAGTGATCAGCTTCTACCTTGTCTCTTTGCTCTGTGGCGTCAGGCCTGTCAGCAGCACATTGGAAAAGCAGGCTGAGGTCCTTCATATTTACAGGACAACTTATTTGCATAAGTGTGCATTAACTGTGATATGATAAATTTTGCAGAACTTGAGACACTTGTGTGGGTTAGTTAATGTGGTTAATTCTGGATGTGTTTTCCCTTCCCTTCATTCTTTTTGCCCATTTTCTTTTTCTCTCTTCCCTGCTATTAGGCTTCTCCTTCACCTGTGGCAGTGTTGTTGATGAGATGGAGCTGTGGCCTGAACCATGAGGTGTGGGTTCAGGTCTTTATTCCAATGTATTGATGGAAAAGCCAGCTTATGAACCCAGACTTGGAGCTGGCTTCTTGCAGACCATTGACCTGCTGTGGCTAGGGAGGACTCACTCACTCCTGTTTTTGCTTTTCTTTCTAATATTGTTTTGCTGAAATTGCAAAATATTTTGAGTTGGAAGGGACCCAGAAGGATCATCAAGTCCAACTCTTAAGTGTGTGGCCCATTCTGGGATCAAACCCATGACCCTGGTATTATTAGCACCATGCTCTGACCAACTGAGCTGATCTCAGGACTTCTTTTCTCTGAAAAAACATTTTCCAGTAAAAAAAAATTTCCATTGTCTTGACTGTCCTAGTTAAGGTTAGCATTTAGCCTGTAATTATTTCTGGATGCTTCATGAAATAATTTAAAATGTGTTTATGCCTGTGATAAACTAAAATGGATGGAGGAATTTTCCTCTTACAGTTCAGTCACTTTCTTTCTGAGGTGTATGAAAGTTTGGGAATTCTTTTTCAGCCACCTCTGGTGCTGTGTTATGCCATGCCTGGCTATGTCCCACCCAGGCTGGCTGCTCTCACTGTTGTAACCACCAATAGCTTCTGAGACGTGACCCAGTTCCTGCTTCTCCCACAGGGCTATGTGTTTTTGGATCATTATGACCCATCCGAGTACGATCCATTCTTCCAGAAGACGTGCAGAGACTGCTGGAAGGTGTGAGGAGGTTTGGAGGCCACTTTGACCAGCAGGAAGTTACCAGAACGTGTTACTGATGTGCTGCTGGGGGGCTGCTCTAGAGGAGCACATTCTAGTTCTGGTAACTCACTCCTACTGCATTTAAGCCCAAGGGTGTTTGAACGTGGTTTTCACCAAGAACACAGTCTGCATCTATACTAAGCCCAGTTTTTGAGGCACAGTAGCAATGGCAGGGGACGGTTTGTTTTCCTCATTTCAAATCCATTGTGGCAGCATGGAGGGTGTTCTCTCTAAGGAGGGTTGGAGAGTTCCCAGGCATGCTCAGTGTGTGCTGTGTAGAAGGAAATAATCTGATAGCTCAGCTGATCTTTACAAAACCATGGCAACAGTTTTTCTTCCTCTTTAAAGGATGATAGTCATCAACCAGCACAATGACAGAGAGAGCCAGTGATGCCACCTGTCCTCCAGCTGACCACAGCAGAAAGGACAGCCATCAAAGGTACCAGTTACAAAACAGGTCATGTGCACTGCCAAAGCAAGTGAGAACAGGCCAGGTCTTTGGACAAACTGCAATAAACTTACTGTCTTAAACATGTAGTTCTGAAATACTGTTACCCAGCAGCCAAATAAATGTCTGGGATGCTGCTCCTTTTCTTACCATATCCAGTTCAACATTCTACAAAACCTGCTATTTTAAGAGGTTTAACTTGGGCTGAGCTCAATAAAGATAATGCTGCTGTTCTCTCCTGGAGACAGTGTCCAAGCAGTAAATCAAACTTTAAACATACATTGTATATGTTTTGAGCAGGCAGGCAATAAATAGGGGAGAAGAAATGGGAAGTGGTGTATAAAACATCTGGTGCTTTTTGGAGAGTTGGCAGCTGCTGCCAGTGTGCTCAAACCTGTCCCTCTCCTGTGCCAGTCCCATCTCCCTGCTGGGGTGGCTGCTCAGCACCTCTGGGCTCAAAGCCTGGAAACAGAACATTTTCTGTCCTCCAAACTCTCATTGTACATACACAGTCTCTCAAGAGTTGCCAAGAGTTGAGTTTTATTTAGGATTAGAAATACTGAACCACAGAAAACTGTTAAATATAACAGAGGTTGACTCAGTAACAGGAGGGTGCACAGATGGTGACGGGGTGGGAAACTGCCAGACTTCAGGAGGAATTTCTGCACCCGTGGAAAACAGGGCCACAGGCTGCTCAGAATTGCATGCTGTGCTTCTGCAACAAAGCAGTTTAAAGGAGGCAGTAAAATGGTTATATGTATCAAATATTTATAAACAAACTTTCTTTTTTTTTTTTTTAACCATCCCTGATTTGGTGCCAAGAGAAAGTTTTTACTTTCAACCAGTTAATTTTACAGGTTTATAAGGGGGTGACAGTTCCCCAGAGCAAACCTTTTAAACTTGTAATAAACTTTCCTTGAACAAATCCCGTAAGTTTTTCTCATTGTTTCACATTCTCCTGTACAATAAAATATACTTTTTAAAAATCACTATGCATCAATAAACATCTGTAGACAAATTAATAAACTTATATTTTACTCTCTATATACATGTTGGCAATGTCAAAGCTTCAAGATTCACATGGAGGTCTGGAAGACCAAGGAAATGTACACAAATAACTTATATTTAGGAAAAAACCCAAAGAGCTGAAGAGTATCTTGCCACATTGTTGTGGGTCACAGTATTTAAAATATTTTTTTCTAGTTATTCTTCACAACCACATTGTCTCAGCAAAGAATGATAAATCAAATTGAAGCAAAAAGAAAAATCAAGTAGCAGTTACTGATTCCAGTGCAAAACTAAAGTCAAGTAAAGAACTACACTTGATTCTTACAAGAATATACAATATATTGGAGATTTCTCCAGTGCTAAGGCTTCTTCAGCATTTAACCGTTAAAACTATCATCCTGAGATGGGGAAATTCCAGTGGATATCACTTCTAAGATTTAAAATGGAATGATTCTAGTGCTGAGCTTAAACCATTCCTCAGTCTGTCTGTCAGACTAAGTGGTAAAATATACAAACAGCTTGGTGCCACATTTCTATGTAATACTTTTTATGGCCCTGAAAATGGAAACATTGGCATCCAAACCCAAGAAATTCCAACATAATAAAAAGGCACTGAGCTATAGTACTGTATTTACAGTAACGTTTGTGTTTGCATAGATCAACAACAACTTGGAACACTGCAAGGAACTAAGCGCAACCAGGAACTAAGAGGAAATACAGAAGCAGCAGGAATTCTTGCTTAATAAGCAGCATGGGACAAAAAAAATCTTTTACCAAAAGCTGTTCAGGCTGTTAGCTTCAGTTGTCCTTCATAAATTAAAAAAAAAATGTTCTTAGAGGAGTGTTTTCTGATCAAACAGCTGCAGGTCAAAGCGCACCCACACTTCTCCTGTTGGAACTTCATGCAGCAGTAAGTGTTTAGTTGTGGGGCCTTTGCTCTCTTGTTCTGTTCTGATTTTTGCTACTGGAACTTCAGTGCGACCCAAAAAATCTGTTGGGCAAATGAATAAGAAATTTCATTAGGAAGAGATATTGACCTTAGAAAATCGGAGTGAGTCAGGTTAATGCAATGCTGTGGGGTATATGCTCAGTTCAGAGCAGTGCTCCCAGGCTTCCAGTTGGATTGGACCCCAGCCCTGTGTAAACCAGCAAGCAGTGACAAAAAAGGGCTTTTTTAGAAGAGAACAATGCTGTGGAATTAGGATGTCACAGTTTGAGCTAAGGGTTTAAAAATTCTCTTAGAAATACACTTTCAGAAACACAATTTCAAGTGTTTTTCAGTTTCAGAGCTGGCTGGTCAGTTAGGTGATGGAACTTGTTTACAAATCAGCTGAGGTGCTCAAAGGCAATAAAAAAAATCAACTATTTTGGCTCAGCCAAGTTTTAATTATGCCTACATATGGTTTTCACAAGAACAATGACCTTCAACAATTACTGCTACTAGTAGGTTTAGAGTGCTATTCAGAAATCATACACCTTCTGTGTGGCTGTTTCTTACATGACATCTTTGTGTGTGTGAACACATTAAAATCTTCACCATGGACTGAAAAACAAAACTCAGCTGTCCAGCTGGGAGAAGCAGCCAGCCAAACTCACATTAACTCACAGGAGAGAAGACTGAGCTACACAGAAAGCATCTCAGGTCAAGGCAGTTCCCTGCTAATGTGCAATAACTGACTGTGTGTCAGAGCCCTGAAAAAGCACCTAACCTTTTAGAGAATATGAGAAGTAACTGACTGCCAAAAACGTGCTCAGTTTCCAAGCAACAGGAAAACTGATCAAGCTGTTGCTGTGAAAATATAACCCAGGACCTTATTTTTGAGCACTTATTGTGAGTAGAACTTCTGCTTTCAACTTGTCTGTCTCCTCAGTCTGACAAGAAAATAATTCTGTGTCTGATACAAAAAGCCAGACTGGGATCAAATGTGACTGTGTGGTGTTACTGGCTCTGGAATGCTACTGAACCTCCTGAGTACTGAGGCATTGTTCTTACCCAGTGTTTCTCAGGCAGCAGTCAGACCTACAGGCTCTTGAAACTGCTGCTGAGGAACTGGGTACCTCAGTTAACAAAAAAGCATTCTTTGTCTAAATATTCACACTTACCATCGGGTGAGAACTGATCCCTGTCAAACATGGTGATACACAGGACATCCTGATACAAATCCTTGATGAAGAACTGGCAGTTGAAGTTCCACTTGGGGTTCAGGGTGTCCTGCAGGGTCCTGGTAGTGTAGCTCTGTGAGCCCATGCTGATCTCACAGTATGGGTTGCTCTTCCCTAAACACAGAACAGGGAATGAAACCCCTCTGCAGTGCAGAACCACCCCCTCCATCTAGAGCCTCCTTGGACACACATCAATGCTGCTGCCACAAAGTGTGGATCAGGCAATCCCTGTATCCCAGAGCAGCACAGAGCTGGTTTTAATTTGGTCCTCCGAAGCTGAAGAATGAGTATTTCATACAGAAACTGTAGACAAACCAGTGTTTCCCACATGACCAACTCCTTCTAGCAAGCCTTTCCAAACGTTACAGGAATGAAAGTGCACTGAGACCGTTTCCCTCACTTACCATTGGGCTTACAGGCCTTTAGTTCCGTTGCTTCAATCACGTGCACCATCAAGCGTCCTATTCCTGAGGTTTTCTGTGAACGAGCTGGGAACAAAGAGGTCAGGAATAAACAGATTGGTTGGAACTGTAATAACTGGCAGTAGATCTGAAGAAGGAGACACTGGCATCCTCCAGGAAATGCCCTGCCCCTGTATCCAGGTGGATGAGAGGGAAATACAGAACTCGGTGGGTACCTTGATAAGCCTTTTCACGTTTCTTCTTCTCCGTTTCAATGTATTGCTCTGATGCCGCTTTGATTTTCTGGACCCAGGCAGTCCTGCAAAGAGCAATCCCTAGAGTCAGGGTCATCCCACAGGCAGCAAAATCTTCAGTGACTTTGCCCCACTCTCCCCATTCCCCCCTCCCTAAGTTTTAGCGGCATCACAAATCAAGTCAGTTCTTGGACTAAGGCGATGGAGTTTTTGGATTTAATCTTACGCCACAGTCCAAATCAGCCTAAATAAATGGATATGGAGCTGTTGTTTTATTAAAGACTGGTGGGTCACATTAAAGACTGCCCAGGACTGGGGAAGACTGGGATATGTGGCTGGATGCCACTGCGAGAGCTGCTGCAGAAGCAGAACAAAATCAGAGAAAACTTCTCATTCAAATGAGAGTCAAGTCAGTTTATTTCCTGACCAAGAGACAGCTGTTCTTGAGCCCAGAGCCCCTGTGTCTGCAGCATCAATGAACAAGTTTAAGCTATGATTTGCATTTTCACTACTCACCGCTCATTAATGTTGTCAGTTTTAAGTGTGTAAACTCTGTCAATGTGTGATATGTGAAAAACTGGCTCATCACTTGAAGGGTCTGTGGGAAGCTTCACAAGGACTTCATTAAGGAAAACGGGCTGAAAGAGAAGCAAATGTCACTGTGGCAGCATCACCCTGTGACAACAGGCAGAACTCCAAAAGCATGTTTAAATACACTGTTTTACTGTAGGGAAAATGAAAGTCATAGGACACAGGACAAACTATGAGATCACTGTATAAAGGATGCAAGAAAGGGCTGAGAGAAAAACTATTCTAGTGATTCACCCCATTCTGTTTTCCTAGGCAAAGAGCTTTGTGAAAGGGGCAGGAGTCTGCAAGAGCTCAGAAATCCAGGAATCTCTCAGGTTCTCTGTGGGAAAGCAGCCCTGATACTTACATTTATGTCTCCAGTTTCAGAATCTTGAGAACACACACTATATGGGCACAGACACTAAAATTTTGCACCTTCTACTGTTTTCTGAAGGACAGGAATTTTCTTGAGGATGCAGGAACCTCTGCAAACGAAGTCAAGGTCCTGCTTCTGAACATCCCACTCTGCTGTTCAGGCACAATGCTACTTCTGCCCTTTCCCCCCAAAGTGGATGGAAGTGTTTGTTAAACCAAGA
Organism: Parus major; assembly: GCF_001522545.3. NCBI lineage: Eukaryota > Metazoa > Chordata > Aves > Passeriformes > Paridae > Parus > Parus major. The sequence continues at coordinate 106,203,288 of NC_031770.1, forward strand.
TGCAGAAATCTTGGTTAGTCCTTTACCGGGTACTAAGCCAATGTCATTTGTGCAAGTTATCTGCCAGAACGTGCCCATGTGCCAGCAAAAGGGGCCACACAGCTAATCCCAGTGGGAGAGCAGCATTCCTCATCAGAAGCCAGGACCCACTGCACCAACATGTCCATGGAGCACCTTGACTCACCATTTTGTACATTTTGAACTGGGAGTTGGATTTGGGGCTGAACAATTTATCAGATCCAGAAGACACAAACTGTTTAACCATGTAGGTGAGCAGCAGGAAGTCATTGAAAAGGAATCCATACAGCTCCTTACTGCTCTTGGCCTTGTACAGCTTCCCACTGTGCAGGAGCTTCCGTGGTCCCAAGCAGTTTGTGAGGGAGTTGAACACGGGTTGCTGTGAAGAGACAAAACCCATTAGCAGCAGCAAGTCTGTGTAGTCATCAGCTCCTGCTTCTCCTCACTGAGGAGATTGACCAAGCTGCTGAAAATGCTTTTCTCTTTTGTTTAATGAATTCCATTATAAATGAAAAGAAGGGAACTGTTCTGTGATCAGCCATGGCAACAGCACAACCCTCACCTCAGAGGAGATTTCAGATTTACCAAAATCACACAGAGAGATGACCAGATGTAGGCATTTACTGCATGGCCACTTCTGTGCTGTCCAGAGGCTCTGTTCAAGAAGAGGCTGCACAGGCTGCAGTCAGCTCACCTCTTACAGGTGATTGGGTGGTGGAACCAGGACAGACATTCTGGGTCTGTCAAGCCCTGGTTAGTTAAGCAGTGGAGAACTGTCACACACACCTCAGTGTGGAGGCTGTCCTTAAAGGTACAGGAGCCTGAATACCACATATCCTTGAGGATCTGGCACTGAGGGCTGCTGTTCCCTTCCTGCTTGAAGGAAAATCCTGGGAAACACACACTAAGTAAAATCCTTCATAGTGGCAGCATGATCACAGACAGAAGAGTTAATTCTATCTGTTTAATGGTCTAAATGGTACCAGTTTTTAAGCTGGTAAATCAAGATTTGCCTGCCACTACAGTAATGCAAAAACAATGGTTCATCACATTATGGCTGGTGAGTGGAATTCCATAAAAGCTGCCTGTCTAGAGCTCAGCAGTGGATCATGCTCCAATAAGGAATGTGAGCAAGGACTCCCATTCCCTCCCCAGCCTTTCTGAAATGACTCAAAAGCCCTGCAGAGCATCAGTGTAGGTACCTCAGCAAGGCCTTCACACTGGACATGGGCCTGGATCCATTCCAGCCTGTCCGAGTTCTCCTTCTCGCGCACGCCCTCGTTCACCTGGGAGCACAACTCCTCCGCACGCTCCAGGGCAAGCCGGAGGTTACTGTGATCTGGGTGGCTCTCTGGAGTGTTCTCTAGAATCTGCCATGGATCAAAGAGGGGAGAAAACAAGATAAAAAGCACAGGTAAAACAAGGTGCCTGTCAGAGAAATCCCCAAAAAGGGACAAGCCTTTATCTTGGCTTTTGCTATGGAGATCTAACTCCAAGCATTCAGCTACAAAACCTCACTTGGGGTACTCACACTCTTTATGAGCAGAGGGTAGCGCGTTATCCTTTGCATGGGTTTCAGGAGGAAGCTGGAGAGGGGCATTCCTTTGCAGCGAGGGTCCAGGGCAAGTTTCTGTGGTGCAACCCAGAGATTTAGCAGAGACACTGCATTAGTCATCAGAAAGTAGTTGCATCTCTGGCACTGAATACTGAAAATTCTCTGATCAGACTCATTTTTCCAGGCATTCCAAGAGATCTTGGATTTTTTCAGTAAGTAAACACTACTTGTATCTAGAACAAAGAGGAAAGCTGGCAGTGTCATCGCACCCAGATGCTTTGCCAGCATAAATCACAGGGCTATTGTTGATGCAAAATCCTTACATTCAAAACTGTTCCAGCTTTTATTTTGACACCATAGGCTCCACTCAGTTGAAAAAGAATAAAGCAATGAAAGAAACAAATGCCTGATGTCAACTGTTCTGGCAATTTTCCTTTTATGGCCTAAGTAAATTAGCTAGAGAGAAAATAAAGAGCACACACAGTGTTAGCCATGGTCACCGTGCAAATACACCTTGGAAGCTTCTTAGCTATTTTTGCAGGATTTTACTCTTCTAGGTTATATTGATGTGGTCAATGCTGGTTAGATGGGCTCCTGTCATTGAGGAAAGGAGAGGGTACAAAAGCTACTGAATCAGATACCTTTAAGTAGTCTTTGAAATCGGCATCTTCATCAGTTTTCTGCTGCAGCAGGGACGCTCCGTTGAGCTGGCAGCTGCAGAAGCGAATGTAGGCCTGCATGTGGGACAGCTCTGCTGCCAGGATGTCCCCGATCATCTGCACCGGCATCTTCTCACCTCCCGTTTTCTTACGCACCCGCAAGGCTCTGCAGACAGGAAAGAGATCACCATCCAACTCTGCTGCCAAGCCTGTGAGGCCTAAATCACAACCCTTACAGATCCACCTCTGAAAGGACACAAATCTGGCAGGTGAATTTCCTTACACAGCATAAGCACTTCCAGGAGGTGCTGGAGTCCTGCCTGAAACCCCAGGAAGTCACTGACACCACACCCTGAGCTGAAGAATCTCCCTGATGGGGTCTGGGGGGCTGGGACTCTCCACTGAGGTTTCTGGGGCAATCAGCATCAATCTCTACAGTCAATCAGCATCCCATTCAGTGAATTATTAGCCACTGTACCTTTCTAAAGATTATTTTTAGACAATAAAAGGTTACTTTGCAGAAAACTGGAAAGAAAAGCTCCCATGCATATACTTTTGTGTAGGGTCTGTTTCTAAGGTATTACAGCAAGTGTACATCTGTTCTTGCTGTTTATTTCTCCCTGTCTCTTATTACAGCTCCTTTTGAAGCAGTCTGACTGCATTTAGCTGTTCTGAATGCAAGCATGCACAGGAAATAATCAGCAAGGACAGAACATTGACTGTAAACCCAGAAAACTTCCTGGGGGAAGAACAACAGAATAATGAGAAGGAAAATATAAGACCGCAGGCAAGTACTCACTTCAGTAACTTTGTATTTGACATGATGACTTCCTTCCAGTTAACAAAGATCAGCCCCATTTCTCCTTCTGTGAGACAGCCTGAACCAGCCATTGGTTTTTGGAAAACCTGCAGCCAAAAAATGAGCAATTCTTCAGAGAACAGAAACAGCCCAGCCTCTTGCTTAGCCCAGCAGTGACATTTTATGAATGCTCAGTGTCTTAATTTCTCTGCAGTTAAAAGCAATTCCTTACAAGCACTTGTGACAGCTGTTTCCCCTGAGCGTGTGACCCATTCTGCCACCGGCATCAGCACTTGCAAAGCGAGGACAAGCACTGGGATCTGCAGGCTGACAGCTCAGAAGAGCATTCCCATGATTTCAGAGTTAATCACTACACAAATTACACTCAGGCACTGCTCCTGTCCCCTGACCCAGAGCACTCATGGTCACCCTGTGTGCAGAACCACAGCTGCTCTCAGGAGCCCTCAGCACCTCATCTCTGGGGAGCAGAGACTATTTAACATCTGCCACTTCACCACACCATTGTTCTGTACAGAGAGGTCAAGTTGGGTGCCCAAGAGCCCTTAATGCTGGTCTGTCCCTGCCCTGCTGAGGGAGGTGGTCTTGCTTCCAGAAATAAAACTGGGGAGAAGGCACATGATAAGCTTTAATGGTGCTTCTACAGCTCTGTGCAGCTCTGCTCGACACCTGGCCCCAGCCCATCACCCTTTTCTTGAGCCTGAACACCTAAGAACAGGATTTGGAAAACAGGAGGGTCTTTGTAAGCTGATGGGTTTCACAAAATGGTGCTTTTGCCTGGTGAGCAGCCACATATCACTCACTGTAAAGGGAGGTGCCCATACCTTTCTTCCTCCATCATCTCACAATTCATAACAAGCCCGTTATTGTTATTATTCAGTACAGAGGTGTTCTTTTTCCAAATGAATTTTCACATCCAAGACATCTCACCTCTACAACGAGCTGCAGATCATCCATGTACCTCTCTTCAGTCTGAATGAGCTCATGAATGTAGCCCTGCCTTTTCCTTTCCATGGGCTGCATGGTGTCAAGGCTCTGGAGATCAGCACACCCTGCAGGAAGTAAGTCAGGAGTTCAGATCCCACTCAAGGCATCAAATCTGATCAATTAACAAAACTGCACCAGCATTCAGCAGTCTGTGTCTCAGACTATACAGGCACTGGTAAACCCTCTCTGCAGTAGCAGCGGGATTCAAGATCAAGTGATGTAGCAATCAACCCCCTCCCTTCTTTGTGCCACTTTTCAGTCTATCACCTTTTAATTTCTTTGTTCACCCCCTGTACTGTGATGCAGAGTAAGAGTTCCTGACTTCTTGCCACTCCATTTGTCTCATGGTTTTTCTCATGTCTTCTGCCACATTAATTTGAAACTGTGATTTTCTCTTACCTTGAGCAATGTCTTTTTTAGACTTGGTGATCTTAAAGGTCTTTTCCAACCTTAATGGTTCTATGATTCTAAGTTGTCTTTTGTGAGATGAAGTAATAGAAAATGTGGCTGGTTCTGACTTAGGACATTGCACCTTTAACCCCCACCCCATTTCTGAAGTTCTCTTGCCTTAGTTATTAATTTTTAATACAAACTCCACCACCAATTTGTAAAGCTGTAACACATAGTATTATAGCTGTGTAACTTCAAAGCTGCCCAACTTTTTTTTTTTCCTCAAAATGAGCTGGAAATATATTGAATTATTTTTATGCATCAAGGATGAGGAATCAAAATCATGCACAGGAACACACCGACAGTCAATGACACCAATCCCAAGTTTCTGTCAGGACATGCAGACCCTGCAGCTTCACACAACTCTATCTCTACTGGATGTTAGTAAACAAGACAACAGTGTTCAAACTTTAGTAGCCAAACCAAAAACTGGTAAAACCAAAGTGGTGAATGTGTTTAACTGGGTAAAGGAGAGCACAGAAAGTCAATCTGATCCCTCTGCCAGCCATCACACAGCAGAGTATTGCAAAGCAGCAGGGTGGGGGAAAAGGGAAAAGAAAGGCACAATTACAGAGCGTTTGAGAACATCCATTGATCACTGGATGTGATGGCATCAGACTGCAATACCAGGTGAACTGGGGGTTTTGCAGGATAGCAGAAAGGACATCGCAGGAACTCACTTAGATCCGGCAGTTCTAGAGGAACAATACTTCATGAAGGTTTACAGGAGTCGTGAAAGGCAGAATGACCTACAGCAGGAAGGGCTGTGTCTCCCTGACACTCCTGGTACACAAGGATGTGACTATTCACTGCCATGGTACAGATCTGCTCATGGGAAGGCGAGTTAGTAATAAATTTGAGGGAAAAAACCAAGAAACACTAAACATTAGGCTGAACTTGATGTGACAGTGGCTTAATGGGAGCCTCACAGGCTCCTGAGCTCCCAGCTACACCAGCATCAAGGTGTGCTGAAAGAACAGCTGTCAGCAGAAGAGAAACTCTTGCCAAGTGAAATTTTAGGACACCATAACAAGGAAACCCTTTGAACAACACAAAGAAGTAAAATAGCAAAGACAACAGCTAGATTGAAAGTCAGGACTTTTCAGTTCTGTTTTACACCCTAAGGAGGATCACAGATCTTAAGCTTTCTGACAAGGTTTGAAAAAACACTTTTTTAGAAGAGATGAGGGACTGAAGCTCTTTTGATCACACAGAATACTCCTGGCCTTAGTTATCCCCAAAGCTACAACCAGGCCAAAATTAGATGAGCAAAAAGGAGTAAAGTTACTGATAAAAGTGATTCCTGCTAAGTTTGATGTCTTAGTCCATTGAGACAGTTTGTAGCCAATGGGCTACTTCTGGATTCTTGTGCCACTCTTCAGTCTGGACAGGACTGACTTTAAGCCCATCTGGTTACTAAGTCATGAAATTTTAGGATAATCCAAGGGCTTTCACAGTAACCAGGTATTAATTGTCCAGATTTGGAAGTCCCACTTTGGTCAGTGGCTCCCTTTCCTACTGCAAGGTGCAGTCCTGTGACAGAAGCAGGGATGGACTGAAGCTCCTGTTGGCTTCCTGTGTCCCAGCTGCTGGAACAACCCACATGCTGGGATTTAGGTCTGTCTCATGCCGACTACTGAAAGTTGAGGCCAAGCCTGGGACAGAAATGGGCTTATTTTATGCATTAAAATAGATTTGGTTCATAAACTTGCTATCAGATGCAAAAATGCACTTATATTACCTGGCTCATGTGCTAACCTTGTGTTTGGACTGTCAGCTTCTGGGATGAAGGGACAAATGCTATTTTGTATTTAGCATTTTATATAATTTTATTTAAACACTAGTGTTTGCTGGTGAATACACTCCCAATTTTGATTGGTCTGATGATACTGGCATAAGAACACATTATGCAATCCCCACGTTTGATTTTACAGGAAGAATTCAGGCATTTGAGTCTGAAGGGAAAAACAAAAATCTAAGAAAGAGAATAAACCAGCCTAACGAGAGCATTTGCCGATGTTTTCCTAAGTGGCCACAGCAGCCCATGGGGTCACCGGTGCTGAAAGGGTGGAGCTACATCTCCACCCTTTCTCCTCCCACATTGTTTTCCCTCCTTTCCTTGCATCAATTCTGGCACTTATCTGACTCCCTGCTCACATGCTGGCAGCAAATAAATCCCAAAGGGGGATAAAGAAGACAGAAGTTTTCTGCTGGTTTAACAGCCAGGAGTGTGCATGGAAACAGTAAAATTGCCTTGTTTGGCAGCAGAAAGCTCTTGGCTTGGCTTCCCTCTGGTGAAGCTTCATCCCAAAGTCCTCAGGCAGCAGAGAACTGCTCTGGAAGAGCAGTGGGATTTCTGGGCGTGTCTGCAGCAAGGAATTGCAGCTCCTCACCTGCTCTGCTAACCAGGAGGGACACCTGCCCTCTGGAGGAAAAGCCAGCCTGCAGGGCTTTCAGCCAGCTTGGGGCACAGCCTGCCCAGCTCCCTCTCCTGAACTTCCACCAGAGCGAGCAGTGGCTGTCTGGAACCTTGGAAATTTGGGGCACAGCAACAGAGAGATGCCTACACTGACTGTGGTGCCCTCTGGGCTAAATCCTGCTCTCTGAGCTGAGGAAACAGCTGCCAGGGTAAAACAACCTGGAGAGTTTATAAACAGGAAATCCCAGTCTCTGAAGTTATGTTTAAAATTATACTTTCTAAATATACCTGAACAAGAAGTATTTTTTCCTACTAACATAACTACCCCTGCATGGAAAACTACTGAGTTTCACAGTGAAAAGATGTTTGCCTCCACAGGACATTCAAAGCCCTGAAAAACAGGAGGGGCTGGGGGAGAAAACCTTCCCAATTATTAACTTTTTGGGTATGAGCACATTCAAGAGGAAGAGGGACAGTTTCTGAAGACAGGAAATCCTCCAATGAAAGACAGAGGAGTAACACCTATCACTATTTTCCCAACAGACTTTCCCACTCAATGGACAGGGGAAAAAAACCTGCAAGTTTAAAGTGACTATTTTTTATTTGACCACCGAAGACTCTTTAGGGATAGAGATGAGGTTTAGATTTGATATTGGGAAAAATTTCTTCATGGAAAGGGCTATAAAACACTGGAACAGGCTGCCCAGGGAAGTGGTGGAACCACCATCCCTGGAAACGTTAAAAAAGCATATTGAGATGGCACTTTAGGATGTGGTTTATTTCTGTTAGGTTAATGATTTGACTTGATGATCTTAAAGGTCTTTTCCAACCTTAATGATTTCATGATTCTATACAAACTGTTTTTAAAAGGAAATGTTTTGTTTAGGGTTGGGTTTTTTTTTGGAAGGGTTGTTTATTTGTTTTAATTGTTTGTTTGACTCTGGAGCCAGCTGACATGGCTGCAAAAAACAGGTAAGGGTTGGGGGTTATTTTCCTGGTTATTTTCCTAGCCTGCCATAGAAAGGCCATGTGTCCCCTTAAGGACCAGGGGCTGGCATTAGCACAGTCCCTTCAGTAGAGTCAGAGAGCAGCTGATGGCATCAGGGGACACCACCATGGCAGGTACAAGCTCTGCAGGCACACACAAGGCCAACGCACTTGAACACACTCCTGTCACTCCTGGAGCCACCAGCAGCCTCTGAAACCCACAAAAGGAACAAATCCAAGAAATCTGCCACTGTGGAAAAGGCAGTTTCCATCAGGCCCTGGGAGAAATAATAAAAACTTTTATCCAATCTCCCCTAATCAGTAAACACAGGACACTGTGCTACAACAGAGGAAATTTATGAATTAATTTTCAAGAGGTAAAAAGCAAAATCAAGTCACTCTATCACAGGCGACACAATGCTCATTCCAAGCTATTCAGCTGGAAAAAAAATCCTCTGTAGATGGACAAAAAACCACAACAGACAAACTAGATCCTTTCATGTGTCCCTTTAATAAAATACATTTGCATAGTTATCTTACAACTTTGTTCAAATCCAAAGGTGAACAATTGCCTCATGCTAAGCACAGCCACATTCGCGTGTCTCCACAACCGTCCCCACAGGTGCCACTCAAGCTTGGGAAGGACAAGAGGGGTTTTAAGGCAGCACACACCAGAACGCAGCACTTTTATTGGTTCATTACACTGAAGTAGCATGACCCTGCCACAGCTCCTGCTGCAGCCCAAGGAGAGTCTCTGCATTCCTAGGAGCAGACTTATTTACAGGTGTTTCCAACCCTGCCCAGGAGAATCACACAGGAATACGATCTGACAAAGCACTGAGAGGACAGAAATGTTCAGTGACCAGGGGGAGGTGTTCCAGTTATTGGTGTGTAACTTTCTGATGGAGCTTTGTGCCACCTGCTCCTGACTGCACCATTAACCATGTGGAGAAGGTGCTTTGGATGCTCCCAGCCCTGCCTCTGGTCCCAGTGGTGGCACAAGACCTTCCTGCGTGGATCCAGCTCCGGATCAGGAACTAAGCTTGTGTCAGAAAGGCTGCTGTGGATTGTTAGTCCATTATGCAAACCAGACAGCTACAGAAGTAGTGTTTTGGTACCCGTTCTTGTGCATTTACAGCACTGTTTGCTTCTCACCCCCAGTGACACCAGGGCCCCTATTCTCTGCTGGCCCACAACAACATTTAGCAAGTACCACACTGCAGGCAACAGCAAACAGTGTATTTTGCTTTCCATGTTCCCTTCAGGTTTAGTTTTTAACCTTGTGTGGCTCTCAGGAACTTTTAGACTCTCAGCTCTTGCCTGGGAACCATGAGTTCAGCAAAGGACTCTATTTTCCACCTTGCCCTTAGTTCCACAGCCAACCTTTTTCACCCAAATAAGGGTAATTGGACTGGCTGGGATGAACAGGTGAACTCAACTCTATGGTTTTTTATTAACAAAGGGGTGGATTGCTCACAACCACAGAAAAAGTAGCATTTTTAAAAGTAAAAGTCGGACTTAAATGCAGCTTCCAATAGCCACACTGCTTCATTAATACAGTATATTATTTTAAAATAATCTTGCTGTAAATAAATCCTTGGCATAGTCTTTCCTTTGTGGGTATCCAACTCTTTCTGCACCACTGTGAAGGGGAGCAGAGCTCTCAGGCAACTGCCCTGGAGCTCTGCTAGGCAGACTTCTGCAGTAGAGATAAACACTGAAGGAAGGGACTAAGTCTCTCTCAATCAGCATTATTAAGGTGTGTTATTATTATATTTATTATTACACGTAAGAGAATTTAAAGTGTACTCAGCTAATACTGAAACATGAAAAGAGAGCTGTGAAAGCACAGAATGCTTCACTTCAATACTCTTCAGTTCAGACTTAGAGGCAGTGGTTTCAATAACTGCCAATGCTCATACCTACACAGCAACACAGGGCTACCTGCGTGAAACTTTGCCAATAGTACTGCAATCTCCAAATGTAGCATTAAAAAAAAAATTAAATTAGTAGAATGCCAGCTGGTTTTGGAAAATTCCACATAAGTATATCCTCAAATACCTCAGTGAGGATGTAAAGTTGTTTTTTTAATTTTTCAAAGACAATCAGTAGTAATCTGGCATTCAAGGAAAACTGAACGTTGATTGTCAGTGTGGCTCAAATCCCACTGGTTAACAGTGCCTTTCTGCATTTTAGAAATTACATAACTTAGAAAATCACCTAATTCTTGGACTACAGTAAGTGACTGCTCGATGCCACTGGTGCAGCATGACACATTTCAGCCTGTATTAAACAGGCTTTCCAAGACAAATTCAGAGAAGGCAATTCTGAGTGAGTAGTGTATTTTAGTAGAAACACTTCAAATATGGTTTCAGAAGGAAATCAAATCATCTGAAATATTCAAACGATTATCTAGCACATTATTTGCCTACAACATGATTTCATTCTCTTAACAAAATACTGGTTCAGACAAAATACATCCAGAATAAAAATCCATTTGTAGTTTTCTGTAGGCACATTGTGTAGTCCATATTGCACAGAAGATACATCTCTGAACTAAAGGGCACATATACATTATTTGATCAAGGATATTAAATACATAGCATTGGATTTTGGAAAAAGGCTTTTAAATCTCTGCAACTGGATTAACCTTTTCCTGATAGTACCTTCACAACATTCATCTGTCTATATATATATGTCTATATAGTAAACAAGCAGTTTTGTAAACATTTCTGATTACATAAGTGACCTTTGATGTTTTATAACCAAGTTCAGGAAACCAACTAAATTAAATACTGTGTCTAGAGATCTCTCTTGTTGTTACAAGAGCACAGAACTATTTAATCAGAGAAGTAGTCTAGAATCAAACTAATCCTTTTATTTAAAGGGGAATCAAGGTTACAAGTTCCTCCTTCCCTCCAAAGATTATAATAAGACATGGGCAGCTCAAACTGCACCTTATTTCCAACAGGTCAGGACTGTGGGCTGAGGAGCACAGTTCCATCCTAAACCCAAATGCTCTGCCCTCCCTCTAGGTTTTCTTAGTGTCTCTCCCCTGGCAACACCTCCTCAGCAAGGTTATCTCTGCATTAGGCTGATGCTCCATTTACCAGGAAAAGGAGCAGCAGCTTTTAGACAGTACTTTAAAAGTCACTGCAGACCATGGCCAGAGACAAACAATTCAGTACCACGAACTATTTAATGAAGAGGAGGGGCAGGGGGAGGGCCTGGTCACACAGAGGCTGTGCAAGCACTTACTGCAGCACCTAAGCACACTTGCCAGAACTGAAAGCAAATATGAACAATCAGAATTTAAAGGAGGGAGGCTGTTTAGGGATAGAATGTACTGAGCCAAAACAACCTGAATTTCTGCCATAGTACTACTGTGAAGGAAGAAAAATAATTAAAATATCCTCCACTCTACACCTAATAGTTCTTTCCCCTGTTCAAAAGGGTGTGAAAAGGCTGGATGGAGTGCACCACATCTAACCCTTAGATCTTGTATCACGTTTGTAATGACAACGACTATTAGCAGCAGACAGGTAGGGTTTGGTTCTGGATAAGCCATGAAGGCTGCCAATTTCAAAAGCTCAATATGTAAGAGATTAAATCAAGTCCATTAGAACAATAATCAACGAACATTTTAATTCTGCAAAATATGTACATTACAACATTAAAAGAACACAAGTTCCCGTTCAAAACAGCTCAGATAAACTGTGCAAATAGTGGGTCTTTGTGTGTCTGCAATCCCACCATGCAAACAATAGCTTGATATGCATGCTAATGACTACGGTTATCAATCCCAAAGGAAATACTAAAGGAAACAAGAATGAACAGCAGTGAAAGCCACACAAAGACCCACTATCCTTTCTGCTTTTACAAATCAACTGAAACTGTAGATCAGAAGAAAACGCACAAAAACCTAATTTCTTGATTGGATCTAACGTTCAAACGAAGCAAAACGATTGTGTCAGACACGTGAGCAGGGCTGGCCACCCTGCCTCCACACTAGTCAAACTTGGATAGTGGGTCTCTGAGGTGCTTTCACACTGGAAGACAACATTGGGTCCTAAAAAAACAAAAAAAAAAAACAAAAAAAAGAAGGATAAAATGAACATAAATTTGAAGAGTGAAACATGAATTCTATGGACAAAGACAGAACAACACCAAAAAGGTCAGAAAGGAATGATGAACATTCAACTTTCTGAAAACAGACATCACAAGCTTCCACCTTTGTCTTATATTTATAAACACATATTTAAGTACTTGTGACCAGCCACTGCTGACTCTGAAAACCCCTGCAGTTCATTCATTTGAAGAAAATGTTTCTTCCTAAGGAAAATTTCTGTCATGTGAACTCAACACAAGGTCAAGTCCTAAGGTTTTTTTTTTAAAGGCAATGGCAAAATTCCCTGAGACTTCAACAAAACCAGAATCTCTCCTGAGAAACTTCTACTGGGACATTAGAAAAACAAATAAAAACTAAACTTGTAAAGAAAAATTTCATTGGAATTTATTAATATCAGCACATAAAAATTAATCTGTTCAATTCTGCTTGAGCCTGAAAGAAATTAAAATCTTGCCTCTAGTCTCCATGGAACAGGAGGGACCACTCCCCTCAGAATCCAAGGGCTACATGGTCTGAAGAGGAACACACCTTGTGGGCAATTCAGAGACTATTCCAGACCCCAGGATTACAACCTGGAAGTGTTATCAAGCCTGACTGACAACTCACCAAATAGTTTTAGAAATACAAAGTCACTATGTCACTATGAAGTAAGGGACTGATTTCGTATTTGATCTTTGGTAAAAGAGGTAAAATTCTGGAGCTGTTGAGTAAGTCTTAGAATAAATCATTAATCCTTGTTAAAATATTAATGTGGAACTGGAGCAGGTGATACCTCAAAGCCACTGCTACCACGAACTGTTACTCCACGAAGAGAAATTACATGGCAAGCACTAGAGAATTTCAAAATGTGTTGTCCATACACAGACACAGAAATGCACTGGCCATGAGCACGTCACTTCAGAAGTTGTTTTTCCACTATCAACACCCCTGAAAGTGAGTCAACTTCATCCATCAGACGGTGTGGACAGGAATTACTAAAGATCTTTTGTGCAGGGAAATCAGCTTTTCTGGAAATACAGATCCTTGTTGCAGGACTTGCCTCAGGTCTCCAACATGCCACATCTACAAGTAAGGTTTGGGGAAGATAAAAATGAGCTAGCTCTAGAGATATTACTACAAACAACAACCTGGAGCTCAGGCCTGAGCACCTGAAGGAGTGACTGACATGTGAGGAACTGCAGCAGTGCTGGGCTATGGAAAGCAGAAAGAGTGAACAGAAAACAGTCACTACACATAGATTAGAAGGAACTGGCACAACATTCAGCTCTGAGTCTCATGGGACGAGACACCTCAGGATGAACCAGAAGCCTCTCTGCACATGGAGCACAGGTGTCCCCACCTGGATGAGCTGTCCAGCCCTCAGCAAGAGCATCTGAGGGATGAACTGATCTGTAACACTAGAAGACATCTGGCAACCAAGTATGCAGGAGCAGCTGTCTTCCCTCCTTACACTTCTACCTAACCCACCTTAAACATCCCTTGGGAAGAATGGGAAGAGAACCTGGTAGATGTGTCCTTGTCAGACCCTGGTAACATAGAAAAGATGAGACCCTTGAGAATGAATAGTTGAGTTTACCTGAGGGGTGAAAGTACCAACTACAGAAAACAAAAGGACAAAGCTCACATTGGTCCCATGGATAAGATGACAAACTTAAAAAGGTATCTCATTGAAAAAGCCAACAAATAATACGAGAACAAGTTTCCAAATGCAAAGCAGATGAAGATGGGCCAAAATAAAATTATCTCCAGACCAGGCCACTGGGAAGAACTGTGAAGTGATCAGAGCACCATGCCTACCCCCCTAACACATGTCTTGGAACAGATGGGAAGAGAACCTGGCACTACACAGGTACTGGCAACACACAAGATCTGACCTTGCATGGTTGTGCAAACACTCAAAGAACAGAAGACTGATTCTTTATTTTAAATCTGTATTTTCAAACCTGCTGAGTACCATATTTATTATTTATGATGGCTTCTGTGCAAACATTAGAAAAATGTCATTAAATCAGAAGCAACTCTAACCACCACCACAGTCACCAGGAACATGACACCACTGTCCTGTGTTCTGCAACCATCATGTGTTTAAGAGAAACACTCAAACCTACAATACCCTGAAGTAATTTTGTATTTCTTTTTCTTTCCTTGCAGGGGTCCTATGCCAGGATGTGCAGCTACACCAAGAGGAAAAAAGGTTTTGTTCTGTTTGCAGAGCTATGTCAGCGACTTCATGTAAGGGATATCTCACTGACCCCAGCTCCCTCTTTGCTAGGGAAGTCTGCCATTATAGCAACAACTAATAGTTCCCAGAAAAGACTACAGATACAAAGGAGTATCTGGGGGAAAAACAGAATTTTCATAAGCCACAAACCTATTTCAGTAAACCAAATTTGCGTTTTCCCTTTCCAATACCATTATACTTGTTCTAGAAAATACAGCAGCAAAACTGCTATTATTCAACAGAGGCATTGTAATACTCAGATCAGCAGTTCTTAAAAATGCAACAATGCATTTTTAAAATTATAGTCTGTCATAGCTTAAAGCTGTTCTGTAGAGGGCTACATCAACATTTCTGTGGGACAATTCCTTAGTGATTTTACAAGAAAAGTTGTGACAGTTTCTGTATTCTGTTTAAACAAGAGCAAAAAATATTCTAAGAAAACACAAGAAGTTTGGAAGTTCATTCAGGACATATTTATACATTCCTCTGATTGTAGAAGAGGTACAGAGCAGTGGCTTACTGCTCACACAACTGACCAGCAGCAGCAGCCCAGATGAAATCTGGGAAATGGTATTTGAACAGTGCTGTGCTGGAGCTACTGAGCCGTACTGGGTTTGGGCTTGAGGCAGGATTTTTCCTCAAGTTTCCAAATGCTTCTATCACAACAGAGTGGCAAAGGCCAGCAGAAAACTAGTGTGTAACTTAGCTTATTTGAAATACTGAGAGAATTTTTAAAAATAAGAATAAATTCAACATACTCTTTGTTCACCGGTAGGTGGATTTTGTAGAACTGCTTTATAGAGTTGTTCTTAGAGAAAAGTTTAATGGCCAGGTACAGATGACCTGGTGCACATCATTAGCCTTTGTCAAAAGCCAGTTAGATGTGGATGGAAAATACTCTTATTCCACATCATTGAAATTGTTGAAATCTGAGGGAAAACTTAATGATCAGCAATGAGAAAAACTTACTCATCATCCAGAAAGCTCCCAATTTTGCAGCGTGGTCTTAGCACAGCTTGTGCTGAAAACCAATGGTTTATGTGATCACATTGCACTTGTCACATTCACCACCTAACTTTGAAATAACATACCTAGTGTGACAAGTTGTTACATCTATAATTTTTTAAAATTTGAAAGTTTTAATACTCAGCACAATCTTAATTTTATAGCCCATCTGGTGTAGTCTATACTGTTTCTTCAAAAGTGAGATTTGAAAACAAATTAAAGCTTTCAAAGAACCATTTTAATGATTTAACTATGTCTAATCAAAGACTTTTAAGTTCAATCTAAATGCATAAGTTTTTGACATCCTTAGCACATTGGCCAGAGGCATTGAAACAAAAAAAGCCAGAACAATGTGTTACCAAAAATGAGCTCAGAAGTAATTTAGCTAAAAAGAAAACCTCAGGAATGGTGCACACTCTCTTTTGCCCAGCAACCATAACAAGCTACCCAAGGAAAATATTTTAACTTTCCAACCCAAGCTGTACCTTCATTATGAGTTTGTGAGTTTTTCTGTAAGAACACAACTGTGTGATCAAATCTGAAGTGCAGACCGACCCTCCACAGTAGCTATAGGCTAACAAAAGTGAGGATCAGCCAGATTTCCAGATGGGTGTCTTTATCCCAAGAGAAGTCCAAACATTGTCTAGAGAAAAACAGCAAGTGAAGGGACAAGGCCTGTCATGTCAGAGGAGCAGCTCTGGCATCATGGTATGTTCCCAAACCTACTGGGCTGATGTAAAAGTTGGTTTAATCACAGGATGAAAAACTGAGGAAGTAAAAATTGTGCTAAATTTCTCTTGGGAGAGGATTTTCTTTGGGGACAGGGGCCAAAAAACAGGGTGTGTGTAGGGGACACCAGAAACCTTTACTGTGTTGATATGCAGAAGGCAGAGAAGATGCTGACTGTCAGGTGTACAGTTTAGGATTCAGTTCTCAGCCTCTGCTGCTGGTAATTTTCACCCCAACCTATGTCCTGACATATATCTTGTTTCTCAGGACTGGATGACAGCAGGACAAGCATATTTGTAACAGGACAGACCACTTGCTAATGCCAAAATCTTTTCCCTATCCTTTTTATGGGTATTTTTACTTAACTGATACCTGTGTTATAATTACTACAGCACTTTTCTTTATTTTACAAAACTTGAGCAAGTTCTGTAATTGCAGTGTGCTTGCACTGCTTCCCAGTCCATGTTAGTTATCAGCATCCTGTTGGAAGGAAAACTCCCACCCAATCCAGTATTTTTAGCTCACCCTACAGCACTCTTGTTATCCTACACTGGCTGATTGGTGATGTGCTGGTTGTTTTTAGGTTAACTAGAAAATGGTTTAAAGTACCTTGTACTATAATAAAGTATTTAAAGAAAGAGTACTTGAAGAAGTAATAAATTCAGCATATGCCTGGAACTCCAAATTCCAAGCACCAAGAAGAACAGCAATGCACATTTGAAACAAAGTAACAAAATTAATCAAAAATAGAAGTTGCTTACATTGCTGACTTGGATCGGAATCTGTGGTCATCTTCACGTAGTTTGAGGGGAAGAGACCTGTCACCCCATTGATTTCTCCTTGCCACCAGTCAGCATCATCTTTGTTCAGCACATTAATCAGCTGCCCCTTGGAGAAACTGAGCTCGTCCTCATTGTTTGCTGTGTAATCGTACATGGCTATCACCTGGCACACTGTGAAGGAAAGAAGAGCAGAATGGAGTTAGACCAGTATTAAAATGGTTTTCTCAGGGTTTTACAAAATCACAGGGAAAAAACAACCATTTCACATGCACTGTTGCATAAGAAAAATGCCACATGATTTTATCTTGATACAGAATTGTCTTCCCTTTTTTTTTACTTTTTTAAAATTGTGCCAGCCAGTAATTCTTATTTTCACTTTATATATCTGTGAACTTTTATAATGAATGGACTGCATCTACTGGCCTTCTAAACACTTTAAAATGTAATCAAGTATGCTTCTCCCTTTTACTGGCTGAAAAGAGAGTGAGTTTGATTATCTTACTGCAGACACTTGTGGGGAAAATGTTGCAGAGGAAGAGGAAATGTGCATTAGCTAATCCTGGGTCACTGCTTTAGTAACAGGGAAGTTTTCTCTAGTAAAACCCAGGAAATTGTTGTATAAGCAACTCATAGCTGTGGAGAACAGCATAATTTAAGCACACAGAAGCAAAAAAGCTTCTCTTCTATGAAATAACCTCTTTTGTACCCAACCATTCAAATGGAAAAACCTAGAAATAACCTGAAAATTTGCTTAGTCTCCCTCTTTTTAAGGAGCAGTGCATGTAATCCCACGTGGTTTGCCAATGCTCGCTAGCTCTCGCTAAGATTTTTGCTAGCACTTGGAAACATGGAGTTTCCAGATGAGAAGAGTACAGCTCTTCAGAGCAACCATCAAAATTAAAAACCCCAGAAGATGGATGCTGAACCTCATGGATACATGAACAATTGAAATAGTTACATAAAATTCTAAATGAAATACAAAGTCTTTTTTTCACCTGAGGGAGCAGCTGATGTGGTTCTTTCACTGCTTGGGCCCAGCAGTTTCACATGGCTGGCAGGGAACCATCCCTTCTGTCTCTTTTTCCCTCTTGCCTGCAAATGTTTATAATGGTTATTACACAACAGAAAAACTGAATAGTCCATAGATGGGAAAAAATGCAACAAATATGTCACAGAGTTTTGCAAACAAAAGACAAGAAGTCAGGGGCTTTTACACAGTTACTAAATGAATCTCAAAAGACAAAAATCTGACTAAAGCATAGAACAATGCAGTTCAGATAAAGCTGCACCCTAATATGTTCATCCAAAAATTTTAAGTGAGATTTCAGAGTACAACTCAATTATAGGGCTGAAAATTTGTTCTATGACTATTCTACCTGTGCATCATATCCAGTCTCTAATGAGATCAAGAGCACTTTTACAGGACATTCTTCTTAAATCTAGGTGGGCAAGGGAAAGAAGTGGGAACAGCACCTTTGCATTAAATAAGCTTCCAACTCCAGCTTCCAAACCCACCTGTTCTTTCATTAGAATAGCTTTAATGTTTCACCAATTAAATCCTAACCAATTAAATAACTGTCAACTTGTCTCTTCCTCCTCCCACATGTTAATTGACAGTTTTACTGTTTTATGTGACCAAGAAAATCGACGCTAAAAAAACCATAAAATCCCCAGCAACCCAACATTTAAAAAAGCCAACCAACCAAGTAACAAACAAAAAACATCCACCACACAGCTTTTCTTCCCCTTTGGTTTATACAAGATGAAAATAACTTTCTGACCAGCTTATATATAACTCTATACTTAGCTGTTTTTGTTTTTTTAATTAAACCCAAGAGCACCTCTTTGCCATTCATGAAGTCACAATTATTCCTCCTTGAGTCACTACCTGCAACTCTCCTTGCCACCATCCACTGGCATTTTTCTTCAAAATAAGTATCAGCTGTCCTGGAGCGAGACTGAGCTGTTCAGTTCCTGATGCAGCATAGGCAGTAGTAACCTGAGCGATTTCTGGAAAGAAAACAGTAATTTCATTTGTTATTTTTTCACTGTAGTAAGAGCTGGATCCACAGAAGTATCCTGGTGCACAACTTGCAGCTAAGAATATCAGCCACCATTAAAAAACTGCTATAAACCTAAATGCTCAGAGTTACTTACAAAACAGCCTTAAATGTTAAAAGCTTATCACACACTTACCGGGTTTCTTATTTATTGTTCCAGTTTTGCCAGCATAGCTAGAAGCCTACAAAGACAAAACAACAACCACCTTTAGTGTCCAATAAAACCAGTACAGTTTGCACAAAAAGCACATGGAGATTTTAACTTAAAACCCATATTTAACAAAACATCATTCTGTACAGAAAGAGAGGCAGCGTGACACTGGCTACAGCTCTGATTTAACACTCAAGCTAAGGATTCTCTTTTCTGTCAAGCACATTTACCTCTGCTCAAAATCCCTAAGAGCTGGGTGCCAACAGAATACAACTGAGAGAAAATATTGTGTGTTAATTCTCAGAAAATGAACTCACATCTGGATCTTTTGGTCTGACGTAATTGGAGGGGAAGATTCCAGTTCTGTTATCGATGCTCCCAGTCCACCACTCCCCTTCCTTCTGGGTCACCAGGATCTCCTCACCTTCCATGAACGTCAGATCACCGGGCTCAGAGCTCGAGTACGGGTAGAGGGCAACATACTCTGTGCAAAGAGCACACAGAGAACAGCTCCAGATGGGCATAAAGGAGCATCAGATGCAGATAAAGGGATATCAGCATTCTCCAGTGTGTTCATAACAGGAGTTATGTTCATAACATACCTTCACAAGTCTGAACTGACCTGTCTACCTGCCTGACTGTAATCCCATTTACTCTTGCAGGTATACAGCTTTGTAATGAAAAAGCACAAGTGCAATTAAAATATAATTGGGGAAGCATGGACATACACAAGAAATTTTTCTCCAATAATACTTTTTTTTTAACTCCTTACTGACTGTAAAAGAATGATCCACATTCAGGAGATTAAAAATACTTTCTCATGTCTTTACAGAGCAATATAACACAGTAGAGAACAGCAGGAAGAGAACTCTGCTTATGAGTTTTCAGAAATATTATTCATTCTTCAGCAGAAATCTTAATAACAGAACCTAGGCCTATGCTCAACCCAAATTACTTATAACCTTAAGCTCCTATTTTAAAACTCTTGTATCAACAGCTGAACATTTGCACTGTGTCTTTTGGACAAGCACTCAAAGTGCTGCTCAGAAACTCCTCACAAACTGAACTCTATTTACAAGTCAGTAAGCAGAACCAGACTGTACATTAGTTGGCATTTTTCATGCTGTCTTACCCTCTCCTGCTGGGTAACTCTGGGTATTAGGCCTTTTGTTTACAGCCGCATAAATAGCTTCTGGTCTGCAGAAAGAAGGAAAAAAAATAAGCTTTGTGTTACCAAGAGGCTGATCAAGAGCAAATCTCTCAATTCACATGAGACTAAGATCACTTTGGTTCTATCAGAGCTGGTAGTGACTCTGAATTAACTGCAAAGACTACCCTGACTATCAAACAGTGCCAAGTATTACTCATATTTAATATATTTATGGCAATCAAGAGCACAACACTTAAAACAATATTGTGATATAAGGGAAGAGATATATTCACAAATTATGTTATTCAAAAGAAGTAAATTAAAGACTTTAACTAAATTCTCTTATTATAAAGAATTTCTAAGAAGTTTTAGCAGAATGCATGAACAGAACAACTTACACACAGTAGTGCAGCCATCCCAGCAGTAACCAGACTTTACCTGAACAGTTACCCTGGAGCATCAGAACAGGCATAATGATCTTTTCAAGTGAAGAAAAACACACAACTGCTCTCTGCAGCACTTACAATTAGTTTTGATCACTTAAAAATTGGCACCTTTAGAGGCAGAATGCAACTGCACTGCAAGAGAGGAGACTTGGTAATGAACAAAAAGTCTGGCATTTGATGAATAATCAAACACCACTGATGTTTCACAGCACTCAGCCTATCAAGACTGTCCATAGCTACACAGCAGTGAGCCCAACATTACTTGGCTTGCCAGAATAAAATAATAAGAGCCTAAAATGACACAGTGTAAATTCTAAATGGAATTTATGTTCTGCACACTAAAGCAACTACAAGAATTTTGCACTCTAAACCACCTCTTTTTGCAAACTGCTGAATAAAACAACAACAAAAGTCACACTTACTCCTCTTTCTTGGTTTCACTCCCAGGTAAGAGCTTGACATAGGACTTTGGAAACCAACCCCTTCCTCCATGTACCTCTCCAAACCACCAGTTCTCCTGCTGCTCCAGGACAGTGATGATGTCATTCTTTGAAAAATTCAAGTGGTTATCTTTTTTTGCAGTCCAAGAGCAAAGTGCTTGTGCTTTTAGGTTCTCTACAGGCTGCCCCTGTAAGACAGGAGTGATGTTGGTTGACCACACTGCAAAACTGGTTCAATTGTTAAAAACAAACACTGGTATATCTTTTATTGAAGTTTAAGCAACTTCATTCCTAAGTGATGGCTGAATAACTTCGTTTACATCAATGCACACATGCAATTCAGTTTCTTATTTGTCAGGAATATCTTCTGTGCCTAATTATAGGTGAAACTGATTTTAGAATTATGAAAGGTGAGTCTTCTTGCTCAGTGGTCCCTGGAAATATATGGAATTATATCAATGCACACTAGTAGAATATTTAGAAGAGCCTCTTTATCGCCCAACCTGTTCAGTGCACCCAGCATTAGCAAAGTTGTGTGGTGTTCTGTTTTTTTAAAATAATTTTCATTAACATGAATCTGAAATACAGCAAGTTCTGCACAAGGTACCTGTCCATGAATAGGTGAAACAGATCCAGGGGAAACAGTGCGAGTAAAAGCTGATTTCTGCTGCCAGGCTGTGTTAACATTCAGGCTGGAAAAGGGAATATTTTGGTAATCAGATTCTTCTGCAGATTTACTTGGTGAAAGTGGTCTGCAAATTGAACACAAGGCATATTCATCAAATTACAACTTTTATTTAGAAAGTTCCTCAAGCAGAGAAATATTTTTTTACCATCTATAAAACTGATATTCAATATAATGCAAAGCAGACTATCAAATACTTAAATTTTCCAAGCTCAGACTTTTAAGAAGGTTCTTCAATGAGTTTTCTGCCTTTGTATTTTCAAAACAAACATCAAGTGAAACTGTACAGCACATTATGTGCTAGCTAAATTTAGAAAAAGCAATTTAAACACAAACATAACTCACTCTGAAGCAGCTGAGGTAGTAGATAAAG
Organism: Parus major; assembly: GCF_001522545.3. NCBI lineage: Eukaryota > Metazoa > Chordata > Aves > Passeriformes > Paridae > Parus > Parus major. The sequence goes on from NC_031770.1 coordinate 106,225,351, forward strand.
ATACTGTAGGAGGAAGTAAGGCTTTCTTAGGAGATAAAGCTTTTTCTCCTTCTGGTACTTTTTCTACATAATTGCACGGAAACCAACCAAAATGTCCTTGAAAACTCCCATAAAGCCAACCAGGCTCTCCCACAGTTTTTTCATCAACCTATGGACAGGAGGAGAAATACAAAGAAAACATTATTAGCAGCATGAAACAAGCAGGGTACCTGATGTGTCAGCACCTGCTGGCTCTCTGACCTGAACAGGGCAGTGCCCACACCAGGATCAGCATTTTCACTCTGCCCTGGCAGAGCTGAGCTGATTTTGCCCTGTGATGATGCACTGGTTTCAGACAAAACCAGTACAGACAGACCTCAGAGCCCTTCAAACATCCACATGGGGATCATGCAGTGCCTCTGAGCCACTCCTGTCTGCCAAAAATGCTGGTGCCTTGTGCTGGATTCTGCTGAATGTGCAGCCAAGAGGCAGGGGCTGGTGAGCCCAGCAGAGCAGGAAACAACTGCTCCTGTTCTGCTCACAGATATAATTAACTCTGTCAGCTGACTGCATCCGAAACACATCCAAAAATTCTGTTATTTACTATGTGATTAAGTATAGAGCATCCTTAAACATTCACAGCAATACTGAAGCTTCCATTATGCTGCAAATTAGCCAGTTAGTGAAAATTGGCTAAAAATTAGCAGCCCATCAAAAACTATCAGCTGGTTAGCTTTGCTGGGGTTTGGGATGCAAGAAGAGGAGGAGGAGGCAGCTGTTAGCCTATTTCTGAAATCAGTTATCAGCAATTAAATGATACAATTACAGCTGAGAGGGAAGTCAAAGCAAAACCTACTCCTCTTGTTCCTTCTTCCATGGTTCATTGGTATGAAAATGCAAATAAATGCTTTAACACTGTCAAACTGAAAGCTAATTTAGTCAAGTGTTTTAGTATTTTGTATCACATTGCTTTATAAATTCTTCCTTATCACCTACTTGTATCACAGTCTGAATGAGGAACCACACATACTTATACATGAGAAACTGTATTACCATGCTTGTGTATCAGTTTTCACACATTCACCTGCAGGCAAAGACTTTCAAACAAGTGCTATTAACTAATATACATGAAATAACACAGATTTCAACTGAGATGCCACAAGGCATTTCCAATCTTATGGTCCTGCTGTAATATTACAGACAGCAAGTTCAGAAAATCGCTACAATAAATGGACACAGAATAAATTACTCTAAGTGTCTGCCTGAGAAAGGATTGATAAAGGAACAGTCAGAAAGAGAATCACAGATTCACCGGATGGTTTGGGTTGAAAGGGATCTTAAAGATCACCTGGCTCCACCCCTCTGCCAGGGGCAGGGACACCTTCCCACCAGATCAGGTTGCTCAGACAGGCAGAAATCTCTGTTAAGAATACACTGGGAAACAGTATTAAGGTTCAAAGGACCTTTCACATCTACTTGTTAAATAGATGTGAATTTATTCAAGGCATTTGAATTAAAATTAATTTAATTTTAATTCAAATGCCTTGAATAAATAATTCATATCTATATTTACTAAGCTCATATTTCAAGCAAACACTCAGAAGCCAACTTGTAAGTGTGCAATGAACTGCAACAACTACATTGTTTCTGATCTACTAACTTTAGAAACTTTATGTTTAGCATTCACTGCTCTCATATTTAAAGAGATTGTCACATATTAGGATGTTTAAAACTCAGAGAAATATTTTGGCTCAACTAAACCTAATTTCACCTGTTTTTTTTAAAAAAATAAAGAAATCAACAATCCAATTTAAATTTTGAGTAAACCTTAAAATACAGCAGTGCAATGCTTCTGACCCTTAAGACTTAGTGCATCTCAAGGCTAGAGAAAAGGGTTAATTTTTGCAAGTTAAATGTAATAGCAAATCTTACCTGAATTACATCTCCAGTATTAAAGCTCATCTCATCATGGTTCCTTGCCTCAAATGGATACAAAGCTCTATAATTTACCAAAGCAATGGAATTCCTCGACTCTGCAGCACCAACTGCATTGCCTGGAAGGTAAGAAACCAGTGACCACTGTGACACAGCTGAGAGACAAGCACTCAGTTGGAGCCCCATCATTCTGAGCAACTGGTAGGAATATGAGACACTGAGATCACCAGGGTATCAGTTTAACACACCAATCATGGAAATATAATTGAGACAACAAAATGCATTGACTTCTGCAGTGAAAAAAATCACAAAAACATAGAATGGGTTGGGCTGGAAGAGACCTTAAAGGTCATCTGGTTCCAACCCCTGCCATGGGCAGGGACGTCTTCCACTAGACATCATTAAAAATGACATTTTTATCTTCTCCTCTTTCCTTGCCACAGTGCTCTGGCTAAGCCAGTGCTTTAATAAAGCCTCCTAACACCATTATAATAATGTTCCATGCTGAAAAGATCCCACTGTTGCAACAGTAAGTGTTCAGCAGTGTGCATGAAGATTTTATTTAGAAACCTGAAATAGTAAAATAGCACAACTTCCATTTTCTTTGCCTATCTGTTCTCCAAGTCAGTGACTGATGTTGCAAACAGGGAATGTTTTACAAGGTTTAGCTAAGGTGTGCAAGTATCTTTCAGCCCGGTTCTAATTTGATCCTTGCTGATCTCAGTGAGAAAAGTGGTTAATAAAAACTGACAAGAACTAATGAAGGATGAAATCAAATGTGTCTTCAGAGAAAATATTGTTAAAGCACTTTTTTCCAAGTCCCACAGCTAGAGTTAGGTCTAGTCATTCAGTTCTTATCTGTTTTTATCTGAGGCATTGAGTAATGCAAAAATAAACTACATTTTACTGTTAATAAATCACTTTTCTGCCCATCTCTCATCAATGAGCAAACACCCTCTGTATTAGTATTCCATTTTAATGACAGAAAGTGCAAGCCCTAGGAAAAGCCTAAAATATAACTGTTCCCAGAAACTGCTATTTGTTGACCATGATCACTGGAAGATTTGTCATCAGAGTCATAGGTGCTGAAAATTGACAGAAGTAACTTACGCTTATAGGATCATTTGTAACTGATAAAAAACATGAAACATTACTGGTTTGGGTTTTTTTTAATTGTATCTTTGGCAGAGACTTCTTGCCTTAGAGTCACATCAACAGCAGTATACCTGAAGAGTGAAGTAACACTCAGGAAAGTAAAAATCCGAAAGTCTAATGATTTTGAGATTACCTTCATTTTTCCAGGGTGGCTTAAGACTTTTCCCCTCTGTTGGCTTCAACAGATCTGCAAACTTTTCATTTATGTTTATTTTAGAAGTGTGTTTATCCACCTCTTGAAAGTTGGTTGCTTCTTTTATCTTTTTTATCTCCTCGTTCTGCTTGCGCCTCTCCTCAGCTTCTTTTGCTATTTGTTCTTGCTTTCTTTTATCTTCTTCCAGTTGCCTCTGCCTTTGTTGTTCCACGTCCCTCAAGATCATGGCTTGTCTGTTTTTCTCCTCCTCTGCAAGAAGCTGTTTTTTGTTTTCCCTCTCTCTCATCATGGCAGCAGCTTCTTCAGCTTTCAGCTTTTCCTGGACTTTTTCCTGCATTCGTTCTTCCTCCAGTCGCTTCTTTTTCTCTTCCTCTTCCCTTCGGATGTTTTCCTGCCATCGGTTCTCCTTCTCCCGTTTTGCTTTCCTGGAGGAAAGGAGAGAGGTTAAGAGAACACAGACATAAAAATGAATGAGATTGTGTTCCTACAGTAAACAGTGACACTTGTCAGTAAAACTGAGCTTATGACTTTGACCACTTTGCTCTCAGGGTCATCAGCTCTGCCACAGACCACAGCTTAACATGGATGCCAGTGTATTCCACATAAAAATAACAAATGGATTAAAAATCTCGAATTTTGATCCATCACCTGTGCAGTGCCTTCAGGAGCACTTCTGCCCTCCTGCATCCTAATGAGCAAGAACTGATCTAATAATTGAGCCAAGCTGGATTTAAGCTCTCCAGGAAGGCAGTATCCAGATCTCCTGATTGGAATCAAGGACTGCCAAACAGACTAATTTCCCTCAGGTACATAGATAAAAATAGCCTTTGTGCACCGATCTTGGCAGCTTGGTATTTTTGCCTTCAGCAGTTGCAATCTATCCAATGTGCTTATCCCAGCCAGGACCACACTGCAGCAGACAGGATCTGGAAACCCAACTGTATTCTCTGTAACTATTCAGATGTTATCCTGTGCCTCAGCTGTCTAAAGAAGCTAGCATCCAATTCAACGCAATATTTTAGCTGTCAAGACCTTTCTGCTGAAGAGGGAGGACCTAACCCTTTGGGCCACCTTCTTAAAAATGTCTAGATGAGACCTTTTCATCCATTCCCTCTAGGACATCCACTCCTCTGATGGGCATTAGTGTTTCCAAGCACATGGCAGGATGCAGTAGGAGCTGTGCAGTGATGCTGTTACTCCATCACACAGCTGTGTCCAACCAAAAAATTAACAGGCTATCACCACATATATGGCACATGGTTCTCTTAAACAGACTGTCACAAATGTTATCAAACTTCATCACATGCAGAAAAGTGGTGTCATGAGCAAAGCCCATAAAACACTACAAGGTCACCAGCTCTGTTTCTTTAGTCAAATCAAATATAAGTCATTGAAAATCTCAGATTCAATCCTGCTTACATGAGTGGTACTTTACATAAAATGCTTCCCCTAAGGCAACCAATACGATATACTTTTACATTAAAAATATAGATCTTATCTTAAAAGTCACAACAGCATTGTTCTAGTAACTGCAGCACTGATACACTCAGCCATGGTTACCTTGCAGCTTCATCTTCCAGTCGCTTCTTCTGTGCAAGTTCAGCTCTTCCTTTTTGTACCTCTCTTATTTTGTCCTGTTTGATCCTGTGGAGTTGCTCCAAGGCTAATTGCTGTGTGCTGTAACTTTCCCTCAGGTCCTAGGGAGGGAACAGTGGAATATATAAAAGGGAATAAAGCCAATCTTTGAGAAAAGCATCCAGGCATTTAATGCTTTTTCAACCAGGCTTTAATGTAAATGGCCAAAGTAATATTAAGTTATTAATAGTCCTTGGAGGTCACTGCAAAGAAAATCAAATCAACAGAAGTATAAGAGGAGATGGCAGGTTTGCCAAGTCATTGATGTAATTTGGGCTTTCAAAGAGCCCTTCCAGTCCTACACCTGCTGGAAATGCCAAATACGACAGAGGAGAGGGGAAGATACAAAACTGAGTGTTCCAACACAACATTCCTGAAGGCAGTGAATTGTATTTTAAGTAACTACAAGGAGATAGATTTCAGCTGAAATCCAACACGGTACCATAACCTGAGAAAGCATCCTGCAATAGGGTGCTTGCTCTTGGTGCTTCCTGATTGATCAGTCCCATGTTTAAACCAGAAAACTTTCATAAATATACCCAGCAGTCTTACCACTGTGGGAAAACACAGCTTAAAGACACTTACTCTGACTGGACTTTTCCCCTGTACTTGTAAACTCCTCAATTTTAGACTTTTTCTTTTTGAACACATCCTTCAATTCCTATTCCACCTCCCTCTGAAAACAATCTTTTATTCCAAACAAAAAATCAGCATGAATCTTTTGGATAATTAAATTTACAGACCAAAAAAATCAACAATAACAGAATTACTTTACATTGTACTTCCCCATGTTGCAAAACACCTCTAAGATACTTCAGGTTTTTTCCTTAGGAATCCTGCTGATATACATTGAACAATGCAACAGCTAAGCCTTGATTTTTGTATCTGATCTCATAAATGTAACTAAAGCAATTAAGAACAAATCATTCCCACTACCATATGCACCTCTACCAATAATCATGTTGCCTAAGAGATATGGTGCAATTTACATGACAAAGGCAAGATAACAAGATTGCTGTATCACTGAAAGTCTCTGTAGCAACAAGATCAAACCAAACAATTGACCACAATTCTTTTTCTCAAATATATTCAGCTGGAAATATTTTTCCTTCTTACTTTGCCCATAATTTCAGGAGCACTATGGAAGCAAACTTAGATTAGGAAAACTCTATATCTTTAAGGACAGAAAAACCCTCATGCAAAGCAAAACAAAAAGCTCAGTTAGGCAATTCCATTTTTTTTTTTCCACATAAATTATTCTAAAAGTATTTCTGACCTCAGCAGACAAAAGTAGTGTTGAAAGACAGCAAGTAGGTTTTAGTACTGGGTTAATCTGGAGGTTTGACAGCATTGTTTGCCATACCATATTCTGCACTCTGATGCTACTTCCAGACTTCTAAACAAGACCTCAAATGCCTGACACACAGCTCAGGATGGATGGATACAGGTACAGAGCAAGAGATGGAAAAGTGGGAGAAGACACTGTTTCCATCTGAGACAATTTTTCTGGTTAATGTTACCCTAACTAGGAAGAAAAATGTTTGGGTGAAACAATTTAAAGAACAGTCCATTATGAAATTAAAAGTCAGTATTTTGTTCTCAGTATTCTGCAGTTTGGATTTCTAAGCAGGTAAGGACATTAAGCCTTTAAGAGGATGTAAAAGCTAGCAGAAAGTAAAATAGCCTGTTGATTTTCTTTTGGAAAAATGTATTTAATAAAAATTTAATGTTTGTACATCCAAACAAAAAGTGTAAGCAGAGAAAAATAGCGAAATAATTAAGAACCAAAAAAAGCCAAAGATTAGAAAATAACCTTAAGTAAGAGGAAGAGGTTGTTGAGACAGCTTAGCAGAGACAAAAGGCACTGAAGAACAGAATCATCCATATTCTCACACTGTAAGATAAGGTAGATAAAAAGCCAATTAATCTTTGCACTGTATTTTGAAAAACATATTTTAGGGAAGACTGAATTGCGGATGCAGCCACTGAACACAGCAAGCCATGCAATAAACAAGTAACTGAAAATGCCCATTGCATGAAGCCACTTATAAAAAGAAAATGAATTCCTTACATGATTACAAATTTTTGTGGCTCTTTTTTTATTGAAGAGTGCAGAGCCCTTGTGCTGGCCCAGCATCAATCCATTACTTAAGGACAAAGTTCCCACCAGTGCCACTTAGAGTAAGCTGGCAAATAAAGTTAAATGGAGGTGTGCTCTACCCTGTGAGAGCTGCCTAAGTTTTTAGGCAGGCCAAGAGTTGCCTCAGAAACAAAAATTCAGAGCCAGTGGTCAGCAACTCCGGGCTTCCAACAAATTAAGGAATATTAACAAGTAAGTGGCCTACAATTACTTCTAGGATCACACCCAAGTCTGCTACCAGACCTTGCACAGTGTACTGTGAAACTGTGCAAGTCTATTACTAAAAGTCAAGTGTTCAGTACACAATTCAAAAATAACACCAAATATTACCTCATACTGTAAGAACAGAATGTGCAAGGGCCTGAAAAACTTTACTTCTAAATCAAAATGTTCCAGAAGGCAAAAGGTGAGAGTGAGCAATAGTTGAGTCATGCAAAGCAATAGTTAGGAGGAGACTCATATTTTAGTACATTAGCAATAGGTTTGCATTTTTATTGTATCATTTACTCCAAGACTTCTAATGATTCTTATTTGACACTGAAGTTGGGGAAACCTTTTTGGAAGCCTGGTGAAAGTGGTACCAATCTTTATGGCTGGATGAAGAACTAAAATACAGTGCTTACAAGTGTAGGCTATTTAGATAATGCAAGTACCTTAAGCTGACTGTTAAATTCATCCATTTCAGCAAGTTTAGAAGCAGTTTCCTTCTCAAGGGCATCTAGCTGTTCTTTAAGTCTTTGGCATAATTCTTCCTTTTCTTGGGACTTCTTGTGCACTGAATTGACTCCTGTACCTGCATAAGGAAAGACAAGCAATTTCACCAGTGTTTCTGAGTTTTTCTTTATTTTTTTCCCCAGTTTTTAATAATTGTTTGTTATTTTCCTATTATATACACAATCCAAACCTCCTTCCTCACAAAAATTTGATTTACCTTCCTATTCATATACAGCACAAGAAAGAAATATCCCCAGCACTGAACTAAGGCACACAGACATTCCATGCAATACATACAGAACAATTTGCAAGTTGTTTTTTATAATATCAGACCAATTCGTATCAAGTTTCTCTAGACAGAGACTTGCAGTGTAATTTGGAGACAAGACCAATGTAAACTTTACATAAATTAAATCCCTTGAGTTTGGACTACCAAAAAAAGGACAATTTGTAATAATATACGTGAGCTACATAGTCTGTATAAATGAAGTTTAAAGTTTAAATTTCTTGCCAAAATGTGTTTGTTTGCCCTTTATTTGGAACATAAAGGAGATAATGGAATGCAGGTGAGACAATGGCACTAACTGGGAAGATGTAGAAGTGAAGGTGTTATTAACACCTCTGTACCCTTCAGCCTTGATTAGAAGGGATGAGAAATCAGCAAAGCAATCAAGAACAGACCTCATGTGCAGGCACTTACTCTGTGTGTTTTCAAGTTGAGCATTCTTTATCCTTTCATTTAACAATTGCTTTTCAGGAACCAAATAGATCAGTTTGTTCTGATAATCCTGTGTATGTTGAAGAGAACATAATTTTTTAATATTGTTTATGAATCACTAAGTAAAACTGAGTTACTTTTCAACATAGCTTCAACCCTTGTTAATGAAACAGGGATGCAAGTTATCACTACTGGATAAAGAAAAACATTATGTCTATAGTCTTAATGGAAATAATATTACAGTTGAAAGCTTTTGACCCCAAACCATTAACACAACTCGAAAAATATTTAACAAACATGCTTAACGTGTAAATATTATCACAAGACAGTTTAAAGTGACTGCCCCAAGCCTAACATAAAACAGTAACATGGAAAGAAGCTTCCCTGATGAGTAGAAGCATCACATATGGCAAAGGATAATTTATGGTACTCAACTGATTAGAAATAATTAATGTCTTGTTACTCAAATAAAGAAAAAAAAGATGAAAGAGCAGCAAGGTAATTCAACCTAAACACCAACTTGGTCTGAACACAGGACAACATTCCTCAAAAAAATCTGAGTCTGGAGCCATAGAAGAATTCAAAACTAAAGAGAAGTCTCTGTTATCAGTCCACAAAAGAATAGTTGAGGTTTTCACAACTGTTTTTTAACTCTCAGCTTGTTTTAATACACATAATCATTTGTTTAACACCACACACAAAACTAAAAGCCTCTGCAATAACAGAGGCTCTGCCTATTTCCTCTCTCTACTGCAATCCAACTGACTCCACATTCCTCCCCATAGGGATGCACTATCAACAGCATTAGGGAAACACAGAATATGGTAAAAGAAAACCATAAGCTTAACAAAGGTACACACCTCAAGCTGTTGCTGTAGTTGCTTGATTTCCATGATTCCTTGGTCATACTTCCTATCCAAGGCCTCCAGCTCAGTTTTTCGCATTTGCTTTTTGCTACGAATATCCTGCAACCTGCCTGAGATCTGCTGATGTTTGTCAGTCTGGAAAGAAAGCAGAGACAGATTACACCACATATGGCAAAAATCCTTTTGCTAAGCCTGCAGGCAGGTTAGTTCACAACCAGTTTTCTAAAACAACCCGAAATAACTGCTTTAGATTCATCATCCAAAACAGAGTAGAACTCCTAATGGGCCATTAATGCAGGTATTAATATTTGTATAATTTAAAATATTGTATTTCAGCATATGTGGTGGAATTCCTGTCTTACCAGGGCTTCTAATTCAAGATTAAGGCTCTTCTTTTTAGAGGTCAACTTGACAATTTCTTCTTGTTCCCTGTTACGCTTATTAAGAAGTTCTTGGCGACGGATCCTCTCCCACTCCAGTCGTCGCTGGCGCTCGAGCTCCTGCTTTGCTGCCTGAGGAAAAGTTACATTACCTTAAATTACAGTGGAGATGCAGAACTCAGAGACCATGATTTAATGTAATGTGCTCTATTTCTCAACAGCACAACAGCAACACAAAATAATGTCTTCTCTCAAGTGCTCTTATACACTTCAGCATCAAAGAATGAAGGAAGTGATCCTACAAGATTCTTCATGCCACATTCCTGAGTCTGGATGAAAAAAGCTTCATAATTCAGAAAGCCTCTGCAGCTTGGAATATTGCCCATAAAAGAGCACATTAACAGATACTGCTCATAACCTCCTTTGAGTATTTCACAGAACTCCATAAAATATGGAAGTATGATACATACACTGAGACATCAAGTAGAAGCAAATTTGTCTCAAGTTTGGCTGTCAAAATGTTATCAATTATGAATTTAGTAGAGTCTTGTCTGGAATACAAATTTTTGCAGAAATGCAAGAAATATGCCTAAGAAAAATCTCATGTGTCCTATGAAGTATCTGAAAATCTTTAACCTATACCAACATTTGTAACAGACACAAATGGTGTTCTATCTCCAAGACAACCTGCCATCAGCCAGGCCAGGGGACAGAACCAAAGCACTCAAACCCTGGATGCTACACGCACATACACATTCCTTAGAGCATTAAAAGTAATGTTAAGAAAACAACCTCCCGCCTTTCTATTTCTTTCCTCCTTTCTTCTTCCCTTTGTCTCTCCAGCTCTCGTTGTCTCTCCAGCTGCCTTTCCATCTCCAGTTGCCTCTTCCGTTCCTGCTCCTGGCGTTCCCTCTCTCTTCGCTCCTGTTCTTCCCGTTCTTTCTGAGCCTTTCTTTCAGCCTCTCTCTGCTGCTGCTCCAGCAGGACCTGTCGGCGTTTTTCCAGCTCCATATTTCCCCTCTCATAGTTGGCTTTCCTTTTGTCCTCAAATGTCACTAAAATAAGGAAAGGTCATTATTTCTGCCTTGTGCAAAACAGCGCTCTCAAACAAGGACCTCAGTTATACCACTAAAGATAGATACTTCTTGGCAAGCTCAGGTTGTTCAGTCATGGATGATGTAAGCATCTTCCATTTGTTAAAGTATTATTTTTCTGTTCAAAAATACCTCTAAATTTTCCTAACTATATTCCAACTGGGGAGGAAAAAAAAATAAAAGAAGAAAAATTTCCAGTTTAAAATGACCACAAAAATGACTTGAATGTTACAGGAAAGCCTCTCACTCTAAAGAATGAAAGATGAAAGAATGCTAGAGAAAAACAAAAGAACAGCTTTTATGAGCTGGGAGAAGACTGTCTGCTGTTAAAAAGGTTTTCCAGGAAACATTAACACATTGATAAAGAGCTTAGTTTTTCAGGGTGCTCCCTGTAAGAGTTCCTGGAGTTACAACTATGAGACACCAAAACAGGATCAAGCTCAATTACTGCACACAAGGATAAAAAGAGACACAAATGGTTTATGCCCCCAGCAACCACCCTTCCAAAAAGAGAGGCAAGTCCTGGCTTGCAGTGTCCCTGCAACACTGTCAGTAACAGAATCTAAGGTATGTTCAAACTGCTTCCAGTTTGCAGAGAATTGAACTACGCTGGACCCCCAGCTTTCAGAATGTTCTAGTAATGCCAGGAACTTTCAAGTGAAAAAAATTTGCAGTTGCACAGCAGTGTCTGGCTATGAAGGGTTTATTTTCCAGAATACATTATTAATCAGCACACTTTTCCTTTCCTACAGCTAAAAATAGCCCCTGTCCCTGCCTTCTCAATTCTATTAGATGTAACAGTCTGACTACATCCACTTAGCAACCTTCTTACCATCCAAGTTAAAAGGGATCTAGCTCCTGAAATGAAGCTCTCTGTGGATTTGATTATTTCCACCACTTTCTAAGAGTTTTAGTGCCCTTCAGAAACAGCCCCATACATTAAGAATATGAACTCTGTTTTTTACCTGGCTGTTTTTTCTGTGGCTCCTCCTCTTGTACAGCCTGGTAAGATGGCAGAGTTCCATTTATATTTTCAGTATATTTTCCACTCCTGGAGGGGGAAGAAACCCCAACCCACCATTGTTAGAGAAATAGCACAGTTATGTTAAATATATTACGTTTCACTGCCCTCAGTGATTACCTGAAAGAAGGTGGCACCAGCTCAAGGGGCAGAGTCAGGGGCAGTGGCTGCCCAGCTTTGGCCATGTCTGTGAGGTGCATGGCCAACACAAACTCATCAGCCTTCAGCTGCCCATCTCCATCTATATCAGCCAGGGACCTGCAGGGGTTCAACAGCAGCACCAGTTAGAACCAAACATCACAATCACTCACAAATTACAGCTGTAACAAGGCATTGTGGAAAAACAATTTAAAAAACTAACAGTTCCTGTGGAATGTTTTGGTAGAAATACTTACAGTTAATAACAAACAATTGCTGAGGGAGATATTATTTGATTTAATCATGTACTGTTATTCAGATCACAGAATCATGGAATGGTTTGGGTTGAGAGAGACCTTAAAGATCATCCAATTCCAACCCCCTGCCATGGGCAGGGACAACTTCTACTAAACCAGGTTGCTCCAAGCCCCATCCAACTTGACCATGAACACTTTCAGGGATTTGGAATCCACAGCTTCTCTGGGCAGCCTGTTCCAGTGCCTCACCATCCTTACAGTAAAGAATTTCTTCTTAATATCCAAACTAAACCTTTTTCAGTTTGAAGCCATTCCCCATTGTCCCGTCTCTACAGGCCATTGTAAACAGTCTCTCTCCATCTTCCTTGTAGGCTCCTTTCAGGGGAAGCTTTCTTTTCAGCTTCACTGAAATATTCTCTTCCCCAGCCTGAACAAACCCAATTCTCTTACATTTCCATAAAATACTGAAAAATGGACAGGAAACGGTAAGAAGTATCTCTTGCTTTATTGCATCAGAAATAGAAGAACTGGAAAGTGAATCCAGGACTGCTCTTAACCAGCTCAAAATGCCAAAGACTACTTTTTCAATTTTTTTTTTGAAGCCAAAGAAAACATTACATAAAATTACATCAAATTCTACAAGAGGAAGCTTTGCACAGAATTCTTTTTTCCCCTTGTGTCTCCTTGATTATGCAGGGAAGAAATGAGCTGGCACAGAGTAACTCACAGTGGGTTGGAAAAGGACCACCTACCCCCTCTAAGGAACAGGAGATCATACTAGCCTACAAAATGTTTCCCACAAACTGTGGGGGCTGATGGGGTGTGTGTGTGTGTGTTTGAGAGAAACCAGTTAAATGCAAGAAAGCAGGAGTCTCTAAGAACTATCTATAGAGACAGAATTGCTGAAATGTGTCCTTAGACTGCACATAAGCGAAATGCTTAGTAAAAACACAGCTCATTAAAAAAGCAGTTAAAAAAACCTCCTATGAAAAACAAAAAGGAAACAACAAACACCAAAAACACACACACACCCCACAGCGAAAAACAAAAGCAGGAGATGATGATATTTTGTTATGTTCACACACCAGCACTATTCACATGTAACAGCACCACTATTTCAGTAATTACCATTTGGGCTGTTATTCAGTGAGGGTTCAGAGAGCTCCTTGCACTGGCCACTCATACCTTCAGGATATACACCCAGAAGGAAAAGAGCCACTGCACACCTGATTTATTCCCCCAGACTCCAGAGAGGAGCAATACAACCCCACATTCCATGTTTATCTTCACAACATGAAACTAAACAAGGTGAGCTCTGCTGCTGCTAGACACACAAATAACTGTCCTGGGACAGAAGAAGAAGAAGAAAGGGAACTCAAGAGGAGATGTAAAGCTGTTGTGAATTCTGCTTGGCCACTAAATTTCACATATACATCTGAGTTATGTCTGAATGTGTAACCTAAAATGCCACATCTAGCAGAGCAGATCACTCAGACCTTCAGACAACTCTCACCACTTTTATCAGCACAGTAAAAACAAGTCTTAACAAAAGTGTAATTTGCAGATATCTTTAGGGAAACTGCAGTGAAACTCAAAAGAGCTGAAAAGTTACTTAATCTTCCTCCATATTTACAACTAACAACCTAGATTTCAGAATCCTGCTTTTGAAAGGAACAAGCCCTCAGCTCAGCAAGAGTATCCCTGAATCAGAAATTGAAGTTAGCATCTCTTCTATTATACAGAGTCTAACAAATACACACAAAGAATGAAAAACTGAATTATCTCAAGGTGTCTTTTAGAAATGTAACTAGTGAACAAACTTAGTTTAACTAGCAGCTCAGTTTCTGTTTATGATTTTAGATCTTCAGTGTCACTTTATCATTTCTTATTTAAAAAGTACATTTCCTCTCTTAATACTATAAAGACACTGAATCAGTAACTAAACTCACCAAATAGTAGCCAGCTGAGTCTGTGAAAGATTTGATTGCAGAAGGGCATTCCTTGCTTGAAATCCTTAGTGAAAGTGTAAAATATTTTTATTAAAATAAACACTTCATTGAAAGATTCACGAGGCAAAAAAATGGGTCACTAACTGGGGCATGTTTATTTTTAATATTAATCTAATCCATTTTCATCAGTTGGTTTTACTTCCATTCTTAACAACAGGCATTATAACCTGAACACAATGAAGATGTAAGTATTCTCATGTACCTTTTTCTACTCAGAGCACCTAACAGAAAAGCTGACATGAAAAATGGGTATTTATGGTAATCCCCACAGCTGTCACAAAAGCACAGCTGACTGTTGGCCTAAACACCTGGAGAGTTTTCCTTGGTAGCAAAGAATCAGACACATTTCTAGGCACATTGAGGAAACCTTCAGCCCAAAATCGACTGAACAAGATAAAAAGCATTGAGACCCTTTCCTTAAAGAAAGGGTTGTCCTCTTCCTTTGTAGGCAAGGGAACTGAGGCAGAGTGCTTACTCAAAATGGGAAATCTAACTAAGACACACATACTGACTTTACACCTACTGACTGCTTGGCCAGCGCTCTCTACTTGCTGCATTATACTGAGGAATCCCATTTCATAAGAACTTTTGTAAAACTCTCTTGTATTAACTTTGTATGAAGTCTTTTGAAGCCACCATAATGCTGTGGCCCAGCACAGATGTCACTGGAAATCAACAAGGATCCAATTAAATTACTTTGGAAAAATCCCAAGCAATGGCTGCAGTTCTGTAGTGTCTCCCCCAAGCTGCTTTCTTGCAAAAGATAAAGCCCAGGTATCTGAGCACTGACTGATACAGGAGCACATGGCACAAAAATGATGGTGAACGTCCCCCATCTTCACAAGAAAGTCTCAGTCCAAAGAGCGATGCTTGAAAAATGCCTGCTGACTTTACAGAGCTGCACTCCACAGCCTCGTGGTTCTCAGGCTCCTCTGATCAGACCCCACCAGTGCAGGATTCTCCTCTTCCCTGCAACAGCTGCTGTAGCTTCCCCAGTGTATTTGGCTCCTCCAGGTCTAACACAAAGCCCAAGACAATGAACTGGGGGTTATTACCACTTCTTGGCTGGCTGAAACCCACTCTCTCCTGCACCGGTCTGAACACCAACATTTCAGCTTTTACTTCACATGCAAGTCAAATCCCAAGCTGGGATTCTATCCCTCAGCCTGTGATGTTCAGAGGCAGGAAACACTCTGGTTTTTCCCATTCCATACCAAAAGTCATACTCACCTGATAAATATCCACTCATACTTTTATCAAGACTGTTAAATTTCTGTCTGTATTTTAATCTGGAGGCCTGAGGAACTGCCCAGTCTGAGGATGTAATCTTTGGTGAATTCCCAGCTAGTGATGCACTAGAGGAAGAATTTGAACTGCAATATAATTTCAAAACAAAACAGAACAAAAACAAAGCAAAAAAAAAATCCAAACCAAACCAATCAACCAAATATTAAAAGAAAACCAAAAGAGAAAAAGAGATAAAGAAATAACTCTAAATCACTTGGCTTAATAAAGAGCCAATGAACAGAAGATATGTAACATCTTTCAGTAAAATGAAACAATTTCCACAAAGTTTTACCTCTGCTAACTTGCTATAAATAATTTCATCACAAATACGGAATTTTACAGTCAGAGTAGGGATATATTTGTAAGGAAACAACATGTAGATTAGAAAATCCTTTTCCTTTGGTATCACAGGCACTAATGCACATAATTGATCCTTCTTCCACTGCAAAATAATAGTGTAGGAAACCACCTCCACTATCCCAGAGTGTTGGGTCATTGGTTAAGTAACTTCAAGATTAAATGAATAACCATGAGAATAAACATGGATCTGATGAACTCTCAACCAAAAGCAGCTTCTAAAAATGTTTTAATCACCATACTCCAACCCTACCTCTTCTTTCTGTTAGTGACAATGACATGCTGAGTGAAGCTTTCCCAACTCAGTTTCTGTAGAATAGTGCTGAAGAAGGGTTTAGACAGACCCATAAAACTTTTTCTAAACTCCCATCATTTGCAGAGTTCCATCTCTGAAAACCAAACTCAGGAAAGCTGAATCCAGCCTGCCTTGTTTAAGGTAATCCCCTGCTCTGTCAAGTTGAAAAAAACCCTAAACTATTTGAAGTGCTATCCAAGGCAATACAGAATGCTGATGGAAACAAAGCCTCTCCAGCACAATGCTGGATTGACATCCCCTGCATGGAATGAGACAACATGATGGTGAAAATGCTGCCAACAGTAACACTGGAGAAGGGCTCCTTTGTACACCATCAGCAACAGAAAGCTTTCCAATTAAAAAAAACAACAAACAAACAACCAAAAAAAAAAAGAAAAAAAGATTATTTCAGGCATATGTCATGCCTACATCTGCTGGTATCATCTAGGACATCTGCTGGTATCAGGTGTGTGAGGAGCCCAGATCATGCACCCCACATGCTGAACAGGCAGCAGGGAAGCACAAAAGCCTCTGAGTTACTTATGGAACTGAGCTGGGGCAGAGGTGCCCTCAGGACCATTTTTTGGGAAACACCCCTGGATACTCAATTGGATAGATAAGCCCAGTCCCTCACTTTAGTCCATGGCAAAGCTCTAAAATCAGTGAATCAGAGCAGCTGATTATAAAGATCATAATCATAATCTTCTATTATTCATAAAACAAATTCACATATAAATATTGATAACAAACCCTATTCTAACATGCCCACTGATTACATGGTGCCCTCTATAATGAATGAGCATTGCTTTTAGAACCACTTAGTAAGGTTTGTTTCTATTTACTAATGAGGTACATTCCCTTCCTTTTGGCAGTGCTCATCTGACCTCCTTGCCTACTTTGGATATTTTTGTCAATTTACTGAAAATATTACCTATTGTGCATATAAAAACAAAATTTATTTTTAGACTTGATAGGTCACATTAGATAGATTAATTTTTAACAAATGTACTTTGAGAACAGAAATGTTCCATAAATTTTGGACGGTATACTACTGAAGTGTAAGATACAACCACTTTAAACTTAACTTCCATACCTGCTAGATCCTAAATCAATTAGTGACTGTGCCTTCTGCATACTGGAACCACCAAATCCTCCTGCCATAGGGCCTAAAGAACCAGTATGAGGCAGAGCTGGAACAAGAAGAAACAAAAAAATTAACCCCAGAACTGTAAAGCAACTGGGTATAAGATAATGCTTCATAATCAATATTCACTTTGATAGAAGTAAGAAAATCTAATCAGTGTCTTATTGTTATGATTAACTAGTTAGAATAGAATTAACAAATGTGAACTTCGGAGAAAAAAAACATTTCTAGGGTTTTCTGTCAGGAGTTTTTTGTTTGGTGTGGTTTTTGTTTTTTTTAAACTCTCATGCATGTGTTAGCATTCCTGTCTGAAATAAGCCATAGGGAAAATAAGATTTACAATTCTGAGAGCAAAAACTGGACTGTGCTATACTTACTTGAGGAGAAAGGTACGGATAAAGGCTGTAGAAGGCTGGATGTTCCATTTGGCAACGAGGAGGTACTGACAGAAGGCACCAGGGGAGCAGAGATAACCAAAGGAGGAATGGAAGTCATGGAGGTCAGAGACATGGGAGCTAATGGTGTGATCGCAGACACAGACGTTGGCATGGACAGATTTGGCATACTACCCATTCCTAGAGCAAAATCCAATAAGTCATGATTTAACATTGCAGAGGCTTCAGCAAGAAACTGGGTTCCTTATGTGATGCAGAAACTACACAAAGCAACCGGTGTCTGGAATACAATCAGTTAAAACAGATTGTAAAACAGCTCATGTACAATATTTACTTTTCCTCTAAATTAAGGCAAGACAGCTCACAGGGGAAAATACACTGAAGAACAGGAATTTAAAAAGAAAAATCTTGACAAGCAAATTAATTTTCAAGGTAGGTTTAGCTACTATTTTCACAATAGAATAAGTTCTCGTTTTCTGTAATTGCAGCTATACCTATTTCTTTAACAAGCCTGGCCCCTGAGAGAGAATTACAACCTCAAAAGCTGTGACAATCCTCCACAGGGAAAAGCTGCTGCTGTTTCTGAACTAAATCTCTTCCAAGTATCAGCCCTGGAAGAATCCACAGAGGTAAAAGTTCCTTATTAGGGACCCATGCTTATAGAAGGGTTTCTGGAGGTAGCTGCCTGAGGCAAATTAGGACACTTGAATTACTGTCTGCATCTTGTGGAAGACAACAGTACTGGTGAGATGATGGAAAGTTATAGAGGTAACTATGCCAACCACAGCTCCCTGTAAATGCATGCCCTTGTACCCAAACACATGAGATTCGGGTGATTTTAAATCATGTATGTCATTCATATATGCATACATTTAATTTCAGCATAGAAGTGTGCACGCTTTGCAACCCAGCTCAAGTCACTGTGGATATTTCGTGCTATAAAACAACACAATAACAAGCATGCACTGAATCCCCAAATACCATCAGAAAAAAAAAAAAAAAAAAAAGTCAAAGTAATTCTATTCAGTTAATCACATAACCAAAACAGACAATCTGATTCACTTTGAAAAAATACGTAAAATAGCTGCTCTACCAAAACTATGACCTTTGACTACATTTAAATTTAAAACCCCCAAGTATAAATAGGTGACTCAGTGTGAGTGAGACAAAAAAAGACCACCACTACAAAATGAGAGCCAGTAAGTCAGATGGCAGATGTGAATGGCCTTCTTGTCAAAACTGAATAAAAGCTTTTCTTTATTAAAAGTCTTCAAAGAATCAATTATCAAAAATATCAAGAAAGTGACCTGGTGAATTTCCTAAATCAGAATATCCTTTTTTCTTGTTTCATGCTGATTCACTAAATTTTCATGGTCAGATTAATGCTTTTATTTGGCTGCAATTAACTGTGTTTTTTTACCTCCGAACACTAATTAATTATATATATATAAGTACCAAAGCGAGCTGACATTAGTGGTGAAAACCCTGGAGTTTGTTTCATGACAGGAGGGAGAATTGAAGGCAAGTTCTGTCCTTGCAATTTCAGCTTGATGAGTTTCATGGCTATGGAGAACTCCAGTTGATCCATTTTTCCATCCCTGTTCAGGTCCGAGAGTGTCCTTGAAATAAAATAGAATTATAGAAGAAAAAGAAAGTAAAAGTTTTTGATCAGTGAGAAGCTTTCCTACTAGATTTATTTACTGTTTTTGCATAGGAAAACAAGAAACTCATTGCAAAGTAGATTTTCTACTTTTGCTAACATTCATACCTCTGAGAAGTTTGAGTACCCACTTCTGCAGAGTTCAGTTTTGAGCTTGCTATATATTAAACAAGTAATTTGCAAGAAAACATTTGGGAAAGCAGAAGTCTCTTGCCCAGTGAATACACTTGGTGCCTCTGCTGCAAGCCTCTGCTATGTATTTCTTTTTGCTCCCAGCCAGAATCATTATTTTAAATTAATCCTTGGTAAGCTAAAGAATTAATGTAAGAATCTGGAACAGGATGCAGGAGGATGCAGAAACCTCCTAAAGGCACTGTACACTACTATGAAAACTTCATTAATTCACAGTGGTGAATTAACCTCAGAGTGGTGAGGTTTTCTAAGCCTGATACTCACACTGTCTTCCTTTTGACAGTTCTCCACATAAATACAACAGGAAATATATGCAACAGTGCACACATAACCTCAAAATTTCTGGTCAGATGGATAATACAAAACACCATTTAAGCATGCAAGGACCAAGCACGAGAATGTAAATAAAATCAGAAGGGGGAAAAAAAATAGAAAAAAAAAATAGAAAAAAAACCAGACTAATGTTAAGCTTCACTTTTCCTTTGATTCTGTTACTGCTCAGTACAAAACCCCAAGGCCCCACAGAAAAATCTTTCCCCTCTTTTCTAGTCACTGAGGTGTCTGGTTTAAAGGTGAATATGACGGTGATGCTGGTTGGACATGATGATCCTAGAATACTTTTCTAACCTTAACAATTAACAATTAACCTTAACAATTCTGTGATTCTATGTGTTTGAAGGAAAAACTAACTTGTATTTAGTTATTTTGTTTAACACTTTCTCTTAAAGTTGTTCTTAATTATGATGAGTCTCAAATACATGTCTTTTAGCACATGCATGTCTTGGTTACAGCCAAGTACCCCAAACTGAGCACAAGATTCTAGTGAGGACTGAGGGTTACAGAGAAGAAAATCTTTCAAGTGTTGCATTCAGCACATACATGCTACAAGGAACAGCACTTTTTCCAGCTGTATTTCAACTGTTGCTGTATTACAGCATTGCTTGGTATCTCACATATCATAATTGTCCTTCTACTAACTTTTTCTGTGACTTTAGATTTTCTCTTGTCTTCTACTTTATGTGTAATTCAATCCCTTAATGTAGTTCAAAAACACTGCATTCAGCATGATCCAATTTGAAACATCATAAATATGCAAAAATGACTGAGCTTCAGTTAACTGTTGGTACACATATGGGCTGAACCTTCCTCTAAATTTAATAAAATTAAAGCAATGATTCAGACACTTTCTACCCTGTCTGCTGAAACCCTCTGTGAAACAACACAACACAGCAAAGGTAGCATTTGAATGCTATGCCTCAGGAGACCTTAGAAAAAGCAAACAATAAAGAATACCTTACCATATTTGAGCAAGGATTGAAGCTGGCAGACCCGATTGCAAAAAAAAGTTACGTGCTTGATCACCTGTGATAAACAAGGAAAAAAAGACAGACTTTTATACCAGAGACAGATTTTTGAAGAGCTCAGCACTGTCCTGGGGGATCAGTTTTTGTAAGAAATCCCCATGCTGGATGCCAAGCTCTCCAGGGCTTTTTTTCCAGATTTTAACACTGGTGACAGTGATTGTCAGACATCCATTTATTCCATAATTCCCGATCTTTGCTCTGAAAAGTGATTTCAGATAGCTATAAAAACTTCAACAGGTCACAAATCAACAGCTGCCAACATCTTAAAAGATGCGTGAAATAAAGAATGACTGAAAATTTAGTCCTGCCCCAGTTACTTATGCACGAAAGGATGAGAATGCTGTTTCTTTTCTTCTCTATCCCATCTAACTTGAGCCAGTATTGTGTCTCTAGAAAAACTAGGAAAACACCATGTTCTAAATAATATTCTTTTCTGACAGAAAAGACCTATGATTTCAGTATTTCAAGAAGGGAATAGGAACTATTGTGCAATCCCATACCAAGTTCCACATCAATCTGTATACATAATAAACGGATGGTGGTTTTTATGCCTACATCTGAGTGAATTACAGATGCTTAAAACTAAGACTTCAGGTTCCTCTTTCAGCTCTCTCTTGTATTCATAAACAACCTTTTATTTCAAGCATTTGCCAAATAAATAACAAGCCTGCAGATGTAGATGCAGGTAAGAGCCCAGATGTGGCCTAAGGGTAGTCCCTGAGGCTGCACAGTTTTCAGCTGGAGGTAAACACCAACCTCCCAGTGCTGTTTGGCCAAACCAGGAGTTAGGTGCCATTTAGCCAGATGAGCATGTTTCAAACAGACAACTTTCCACTCTCTCCTTAGTTTTTCCAGCCCCCAAAGAGGAAAAGCAGGGCCAGTGGAGCAACTAGATAGGGCATTACTGGATAGCTAGGCATGTAGGAGCGGTTGGGGCTGGTCTTTAGTGCCCACCCACCCATAAAGAATGAGTCATTCTTAAATTAAGACATCTGTGCCAATGAAATTTGGTCTTTCTTGATATCAAAAGCAGATTTGAAATTTAAAACCTGCAAATTCTGAGGTGCATAGCAACGTGACCCAATTGTCTCAGAGGAGACGCAGCTGAGTGCAACTGGAACTGACAGCAGGCCCTGCAAAATGCCATTTAGTCCACTTAGTCTCTGCTGAACGGACTCAACATCCCAACGGCCCAAATTTCAAGCAGCTGCTAACAAGGACAAGCTGTCAGCATCCCTCTCCCTGCCTCCTCCTCCCTAACAATGGTATCTTACAGCACAGCATTCTCTCAGACTGAGGAGAGCCACTTCTGCTGTGTCTGGTGTCACTTGCCACAACAGCTAAGTCCAAGTGCTCCCTGGCAGCCGCCCATCTGAGCATGGATTTTGCCTGATATTCCTTGGTTTCTGAAACTAGGCAGAATGGCAGCACACAGCTGGTGGCTGCAGAAGTGACAGGGTTAAACAGAACAGCATTCCCGTGCCAGACTTCAGAGGAAAGCTTGTTAAGTTTACTAATAACCTGTGGCTGGTGGCCTGAAGAATAGGGTTATTAGTCACACAACAAAGGGCTAGAAATAGGATGCAGTTCTCAAACTGTTCTACAGAGATAGGTATGTGTACACAGAAGTTAATGTGTAATGCAGAGCCTCAGACCAACCTGTGATGTAACCTCCCGTGGGTTTAAGGCTATCAAACTGCTTGTCATGCTTGGCCCGCTCTTCGGAGGTGATGGCCCATATATTTGGCCCTCCTGGAAAAAAAACCCAAAACGAATAAACAAAAAGCAATGAACAACCAAATAGGCTGAAAACTTTCAAAAATAAAGCACATCACTTGCAAAAGAAAAGCTTGGCTTTCTCAAGAGACAAAGTTAGATGTGGACACACCCAGCTCCTACCAGGTTTGGCAAGGACGTTATGCAACACAAACCTGCTTCCCAGATGTGCGAGCCAAGCTGGAGACAATCACCCAGCCAGACTGCTTCACCCTCGGCTTTTAAACAAACTCTGTTGTCCTTCAAAGCTGGTGTAGAGCAGCTTCCTGTCGCTGCTGATTGTTTGCAGCCTTGGGCAGGATGTGTCTCACCATCCCCTGTGTGAGCCAAGCACTCCCCTGGCTCAGTGATGAACTAATGGCATTTGGTGTCACCCAGGTTCTCATGCACAGGGCTGACACCCTCCAGGTGCCAAAAAGGCTTTCACTTGTCTTGCCAACACTCTAAAAGCAAAATTGGGACTGCTAACAAAAATAATTTGTTTTTGTCTGACAAAGAAGTGGCATTTTGGGCTGTTTTTCTTAAAACAGCATGCAATTTCCACTTTACATTTTTCAGTACTTCATGAAGTATAAAATATTACAGCCTGACAGCAGGAATGAGAAGTTACAGGGAATAACTGTGTTTACAGAGTTGTGCTGGTAATACCAGGCAGAACCAGATGGACTGTCAGAAATGCTGCAACCTGCTGCATAAAGGTCAGGGTGTGCATCCTTTGCAGGAAAAGCAGCTTGCCAGAAATAATTTGGTTTGTTTTCTAAGTAGGAGGAAGTTTTAGTCGGGAAGTTCTTGACAAATATTTAATTTTTCAAATCAATGAATGCAAGAATTAGCTAAAATTCTGAATGGAACCACTCAAAATAGTATTGAAAGTTTATTACATGTAAAACATTCTAAAATTACATTCTGCTATTACTACTTCCAAAGAACTGTTAATCTGTTCAAGTGTTTGCATTGCTCACTAAAAGACAGTCAAGGGAATAAATAATTCTTCTAATAAGATATTAACAACTTGCTTTAAAAGCCACAGCACTTTGAAAAAAAGTTACCATAAAATGCTTTCTCTTCCTACATAAACCTTATTTCAAAGCTTTGAATCTTCAAAATTTCAAGAGGTTTTTGCACTGTTTTTCAATGTATAACAGCAAAGTTGAAGGGACCATGAGCTGATATACTTGCCAATACAGACACAGTAATGATGTTAATCATCTTAACAGTGTTTATCAACATAAAGAAATACATTTTTCTAAAAAGACTTAATTTTTCCTCTTAAGAAGGGCCTGTTAAAACTGTATTTCTCTTTGCATATGTACAGATTTAATTCTTCACCCTTGCTCCCTTAGTAGAGAAATAAAATAGTTAAAAAGACCAGAACAAAACAGAAACTCACTGGGGAGATGTATGACAGAAAAGATGTGAGGGCATTAGGATACAATCTACACACTTGAGTTTGGAGTTTTGCTTCTCTCTCTTGAGGATATACCATTTTTTTACTTTGGTCTCAATGACAGTCTTCTTGTATGTTACATATCAAACTGCACTTCAAGAACACCCACCCTTTTTTCCTCTGATTAAATGAGCATAAATAAATTTAGATTAGATACTGATAATAAAGTGAAGTAAATCTGAATCAGATGCCTAGAAGTCAACAGGCACTGCAAGTATTACTGTAAAACACTAATGAGGACAACTTACACCCAACAGCAAAAATTAGAGCAGCACTTAGACTTCTTTAAAGTGTTAATTTTAAGATACAAATGGGAAGTGCATAAAATGTGGTTAGATTACAGAAATTATCTCAACCAGATGAAAAAATGCTCCTAAAGCTGCCAGCAGCCACTTCAGAGAAATTGAATATTTTTTTCATTTTTGAAAAGCAAAATATTAACAACATTACATTTCCCTTCTATTAAATATTCCTCTTGGAACATCTTTTGAAGCAGGTAGCTGCAACACTCTTCTGCTTTTTAAAATCAACAACAGAAGGATTAAGACCACCATACTATATTCACATGGTCAGTGGGTGCAAAGTGATAAAAACACAGTAACATTTCTTGACTGGAGTTATGACCATCACCATAGCCCCTCTAGAGAATCCAATTTAACAGTGTAAGGCAACTTTTGTTTATATATTCAGAATTTCTTGCTTATATGTCACAAGTTAAGCTAGAAGATGGCAATCAATCTTGCAAACCTAACATATTTCTGTATTCAAAGACTTGTTTTACTAACTGATAAATTCTATTTCCTCTCCAATTATGAGGTTCAGCATTCTACGCAGCATTGTCTCAAATGTGTTAAAACCTTGCAGGTTAGCAAATCCCCAAATTCACACCTGTAGCTGGATGATGATTAAAATCTCATTCAACAAGTGATCCAAGATCCACAGTCACTCATTCTCATTTTTACATTCTTTAACACACCCAAGAACATTGCTATTTTTTGCACACTTGATATTTTGCACATTTTACCTCTGGAATGACATCTTTAAAGTCCTTTCTGCTCCATGTTTGTGATTCTAAGATGTAGTCCAACACCCCTGCAAGGAGCAGGAACATCTTCCACTAGCCCAGGTTGCTCAGAGCCTCATCCAACATGGCCTTGAACACTTCCAGGAATGGGGCATCCACAGCTTCTCGGGGCAACCTGTTCCAGGGCTCCACCAACCTTGTAGAAAAATTCTACCTTACATCTATTTAAAATCTACAATTTTTAAATTTAAATCCATCACCCCTTCTATCACAGCAGGTCCTGCTAGAGTGTTCCCACCTTTCTTACAGGCCCCCTTCAAGTACTGAAAAGGCACAGAAAGGTCTCTCTGGAGCCTTCTCCAGGTTGAACAACCCCAAGTTTCTTGCAAGTATAAATTTTGTTTTAAGAAAGAAATCTTTAGAGTCTTTAAAACCACATTATTATATCAGCAAGTGCTTCTACAGCCTTCCACAGTCCTAGTGAGTCAGTGCAAGCAGCTGTCATGGAATAGTGGTAACTACAAACACACATTATCAAAAGCACATTGTGGGAATGTTTCAGGGAACCAAATATACACCCTGAGAACACCAACCTGCCAATAATTTATTTTCAACAGTAAGAAAAAATTCAGATTCTCCCTTTCCCTAAGGACAGAGACTGAGAATCTTAGTTTTCTAATGTGATTCATTCCATAAAGATATGCTCTCTGCTGGTTTCTTTTTAGGCATGGAAGAAAATGTAGTAAGTCTTAAAATCCAGTGTATAAAAACATTGATTTTTAAAAATATAAATACTCGTAGCAGGAATTAGAATCTAGAGAACAGCACCCCTTTAAGTCAGCACACCTCCCAGTGAAATTTTAGTGCTTGTCTATGGCTGAACAAATGCCCAGAAGATTAAGTTTTATCCTAACATCACTTGAGAGAGTGTCTGTCATCTGCAGCCTGAACTAGAACAGGTCATTATTTTCTGAATAGAGGTTAATAACTGTTGGACAATGGAAGTATTTGTGTAAAATAAATATTAAAAACCCAGTGCTTCTGGTAGGGATCCACAGTGAAGGCAGTCAAACCCCACCCACACTTATTATTTAAAGGATTCACTGTTTTTTTCAACTCCCACCCCATATGCCACAGAAACTACATAAAGAGCAGAGCACAAGAGGGAAGACTGAACCACTGTGAATGCTTGCATTTAGCTTAACCAGGTGCTCACCGTTCTTTTGATGGTATCCCTGGTGACACAATTAAGAAAAGTAAAATCTGTGTACAGAAAAGCTCATAGGAAGATTTCTCAAAATACCATGTGAAAATACCATAGCAGTCTATCTGAAACAAACACTTCCAACAATGGGACTCACAAGGTCTTGGCAATTCCACAAATAACATCACGACACCACTCTCCACAGCAATTTTATATACTTAATTGTTATATACTTACAACCAAGACCATCACAGAAACACAGCTAACATTAGTCTGAAACTCAGTTCTCCTGCACTATCACCATCAAACCATGCTACGGAAAATCATGCTACAATCCTCATAAATATTGTGATTGCTCCCCAAAACTTCCACAAGTGATAAAAATGGCCACTCAGTACAACTGCTGAGAAAAGTTACACTGCCTGTTTTACACACAACCATGTCCTGGGCATGCTGAACTGTGATGATATTCCTTTTCAGGGAAAGGCAAAACTGCAGGAAGAGTCAAACATCTGCTATTCAAGATGTATCATCTAAACTTGTCTGGCTTAGCTCAGCCATGTTTTTGCACTAACATGCCTTCAGTTCCAGTGTTGAGAAACATCTTGCCTGTAAACCAAATCCAATTAATTCTGCATAGGGACATTGCTGCTCTTCTTCTGTCCACACAGCCCCAGTCCTCACTCATGGCAAGTCATACATGAATAACAAACCAAACTGCAGGTACCACAGACCTCTCTGACCACAGGATGGGCAAGAGACATGAATCTCCTTGATGGAGCAGTGCTGAACCTTTGGCTGTCCAAGCAGCAGTGAGCTACAATACTTGTACAGATCAGCTCCCCACCAGAAATCAAAATACAGTTGTTACTACATGCTCTGTAGTATGCTCTCAAGAGAGGCTTTGCTGCAGACAATCAATAGTACATTACTTTTCCGACTCAGCTTAAATTTCCTGGAGATTTTTGAGATCTAAATAATTTTTCCCAGCTACAACTGACAACATTTTGGAGGGAAAAACGGTATAATGTCTCTGACAAGAAGATATCTCACTAATTTATTATTCTTCAAAATAGGTTACTTTAGGATCTTACAACTTCATACATGAAGCCAACACTATATTTGACTACCCTACATTTTTAGGAATCAAAACTCAAGAAATGCTGAACTTGAGATATTTTCCTGACAAAGACTTTTCCTAGAACAAAGTAAACTACCGTCTTCACCTGCAAAGAAAAGCCAGAAGTCTATCTTAGTAAGATTTCTGGAAGACAGAGGCCAAATTTTCTTTCTTTTCAGGAGAAGGCTGGTACTTTCAGAGAAAACTGAATAGATGTCAGCACTGGCAATTGCTCTCGATATCCAATATTGGAAACCCAGACTTCACATAAGAAATTTCTCCACAGATTCCCTAGTCCAAAACAGAAAACCAACAGTGAAAGGTCCTTTACTTTCACACTCCAAAACTCCACAACACATCCAAGAGTTCAACATCACATGTGGAGTCTGACCATGTAAAAAGTCCATATGGGATAACAAAGACCCAAACACCCAAAGCTAAATATGCTTTCAACTTAATTCTCAAGACTTCTCTGAAGATGACAAAATACAGACTGACCTCACTTGCATGTAACAGGTATTTCTGTACTCAGTGTGGCTGCACTCACAGTTTTTTATTGTTGGAAACGAGTGACTTTGCTATTGATTAGACATCTTCAGTTTCTTTAAGTTAATTTTAAACAAAAGACATCTCTAGAGGTGAGAGTAGGGATGTCCAGCATTTCAGGAAAGCTCCAGAAATGTCTTTGCAACACTGCATCAGACAGATAACCTTTTGAATAAAATAAAGGACTTGCTTTGATGGGCTGCCAATGTCAAAAGGGAAACAAACCCTGTTCTTTACTTAAAACAGTAAATCACCATTGAAAAAAGACGGCAGTCCTAGAAGAAAAGTAAATAGACTTGAAAATGCTCTGTAAGACTTCTGCCACTGGTTAGTACTGCCCATAGGCCAAGGGAAGCTATAGAGAGAACAGCAAGATTACTGATAAGGAAAAAACATGTATTTCTCACATTCTCCAGAATGTCTTTGTTTCTCATTCACAGGCATTGCCTGTTTTTCCTCTAATAAAAACTATGCTCCTACAACTAAAAAGTTAATTAACTCCACAGAGATAATAAACCTAAATTGTAAGAGAATTCCTTGTACATATAAATCATGAGGATTATACCACCACCTCTGTAACCATCAAAAAATCTAGCATGAAGATTCATAATGACCTTAAATAAATATTTATCCCTACATTTAAGGACAGGGAAATATCAGCAGAGACATGCAGCAACATGCCTCAAGCTGTATAACAAGGGGTTTTCCTAAATGGAACCAGCAATCACATTACAGTCTCCTATTAGGAGCCTCCAGAGAGTTGTATGGTCTAGGACATATTAGGATAAATCTAATAATTCCAGTCTTTCTGTGTTTGCAGATAAATTTACCACAGAAGTACTTATCACAGATTAGATTTAACACTCCCAAATGGGATACTGAATCAGACTTCCAGTTCTTCCTCAGTGGTGAGTAAACACTCCAGGAGTCTGAAAATACACAGAACATTTTTACCATCAGTCTGAATATGAGATTCTTTATCAGTGTTACTGCAATTTTCAGTATTTGCTTCCCTCCTTCGTTGTTGATTCTATATATCAAACACAGGAAAAAAAAATTACTAATAATCAGCATTTACCCTTATTTAGGTATGCTAATGTGCTGTGAACTACTACTGTGGAGGCTTTGGGTCCACCCCAAAGCATCACCTGCTCTTCCTTGAGAATTGCACCTGCTATTCCCAGCTTCCACAATCTCAGGCCATGGCAGGAGCCACATGAAATCTCCTTTCACAATACCTATATTAATTCCCAATTGCTCATCCTACCAGAAATGCTCCATGGAGGCTCTCAGTTTTATTAAGCAACACCAAGGCAGCTGCCAGAGGAAAAGGGTATCTGTTTCTGTGCTTAACTGTAACTTCAGCAATTTCTCTTTGTGTGCACATAGTTAAAAGGAAAAACTTGTAGCTGAAGCATGTTAAATACAAGGAAACATGATTCCCCTTCAATTTTGCAATTTCACTAAATTTACAAAGAATTGTTCCCACTGAAGCCAAGAGAACTTTTAAAGATTTTAAAGCATCTCTGGCGTGTTATCCAAAAATAGCTGGTATCTGCAGACTGGTTGTTAAATACTGTCAGGCACATGCAAGACTGCAAGATTTGGCCAAGAAAAGCTTGTTTAATTGAAGAACAAAATTAAAGAAATGTGGACAAAACAACAGCAGCCATATTGCATTTTAGAGTACAATTCATATTCTTTACATTATGTACAGGATTTCCAGGTATTTGGTATACTGGGAACCCTCAGGTTGAGCAGTTCACTAAAATCAGATATTGAGCTTGTTTAAACTATCCACCTGCTCCAGTGATTCAGAATTCTGTCTGGTGATCTTGAGACTGGCAGCCCCCACTTTGGTACACAAAATCCATCCATAAGGGGGGAACACTGGAACACAGAACACTCCGTGCCATGCAGTGATCGCAACATAGAAACATAATCCATGCTTTTAGGAGGAGTATAATCCCCAAAACAATTTAGAGATACATAATAGTGTAATCCATGCTAACAGTATAGATCCAATTCTTTTTTGAACTCTATGGCACATTTGACTATTCCAAAGCACTTAAACTATCAGTTTGTAAGACCAGGATAGTATTTCTACACTTTATAAATATCACAGAATCTTTTAGCTCATTAAGGCTATCCATTTTCAGCAGATCATTTTTAACTAAATTATTGCCAATTCCACTGAAGCACTAAAAAAAAAAAACCAACCCACACCAAGGAAGCAAAATACTGAAAAAAAACCCCAAAAATAAAAGGGTTTAAAGTTTTGTTAAAGCTCCACTAATGTAAAAGCACTAGAAATGTGTATAAACTTGACGGTATTCTGAACTGCAAATTAACATGCTACCTTTTACATTGTTTTCTGTAAAATTATTGACAATTTAGTCAAAAGGGTTTTTTTTAAGTTTTAATGAAGCAAGCTTCCTACTTCTCATCAAAAAGTGCAATCACTGTAACTTGCCATGTTGGTAAACTCATGTTTTATTCTTAGAAATTAATTACTTTGCCTCTCCTTACATGGAGAAGTTGGCACATAGAGCTGGGCTTAACCTAAGCCTTTGTCAGATATAGATTCAATACCAGCAATTAATATAAAATTATTTTCTGCCTAATTCTGGAGAAACAATGCCAGTGAAACCAGCTGTAGCTGATGAGTTATATTGATGCAGAACATGAAACAAGCCCCTTCTTGTATCCAATGACAGTTCTGTCTGTCAGGCCCAGAATCAGAACCACAGAATCATTTAGGTTGGCAAAGACCTTTAAGATCATGGAGTCCAGCCATTAACCCAGCACTGCCAAACCCACCACTAAACCACAGCACTCAGGCATCACATCTTTCAAATGCCTTCAGAAAGGTGACTCCACCACTGCCTGGGCAGCTTGTCTAATGCTTGACAACCCTTTCAGGAAATAAATTTTTTCCAGTATTGCATCTAAATCTCCCCTGGTACAACTTGAAGCCATTTCCCCCTGTCCTCTCACATTTGTAAAAAAAGACCAACACCCACCTGGTTCCACCCTCTTGTCAGGAAGTTGTAGATGGTGAGAAGGTCCCCGCTGAGCCTCCTTTTCTCCAGGCTGGGCCCCTTCCCCAGCTCCCTCAGCTGCTCCTCATCAGAGCTGTGCTCCAGACCCTGTCCCAGCTCCGTTCCCTTCTCTGGACACGCTCCAGCCCCTCAATGTCCTTCCTGAACTAAAGGGCCCAGAACTGGACACAGGATTTGAGACACATGCTATTCCAGTGTCCAGCACAGGGGAATGGCAATTTCCCTAAACCCGCAGTTCATACTTTTGGATGGATTTTAAAAATGGAGAGAAGAAAAAAGTCACACCAACAAGAGTTTTTCCAATGGAAGGTAAGAAAAGGTTAAGTAAGCAATATTATCATGGCATAATATAATCATACGTTGCTAAATTCTCCAGCTTTAAGGCCTGCCTCATTTTGCTTTTAAGGTGAGCAAACTTCCAGCTGACAAAACCCATGGCCTTCCTTCCCAGCCTGACACAGAAGATGGAAGAGATGCTTACCCTTCAGTTAAGGACAAGTTAGAAGCTTTTTTGAGTAAACTCATCAAGTTCAGTTTGTATAGTATCAAAGCCTTCCATGAGGAAAATAAAAATTTTTAGTCAGCGTATTTGTGGACAAAAGATCACCAAAGCTTAGACAAAACATTTCTAATCCTGGAAATGGATGTTTTACACTGCTGCTGCTCACCAGCATTCACAAAACAACCCTGTGACTTAATTAAAAATTTACAAAAGAACAATTTGTTTAATTATTGTCTAGCAAGCCTCTGCGGAGCGCAGCAAAACTAATAAGATTCAGGTGAGTTTCCATCTGTGGCAGCCAATAAATCTTTCTGCAGGAGGAGAAATGCTGGGAAGAGGAAGGAAAGTGAACCTTGGGAACCAGGGAAGAGGATGCAAAGTGAACCTTGAAATTATGTGCAGTAAAGGAAATCATTCTCCCACAAAGACATACACTGACAAAGTCAGAACAGAATTCTGTTTCAGGAATATTAGGTCCTTTCTAGTAATTTTTGTAGTTCTCATCACTATCTGGCCATCAGAATAAAAAAAAATCAAAAAACCATTTCCGGGTTCTCAGGCTTGAGGAGGAAGTCTGGGACCAGGAGGAAAGCTGATGGGTTATATTTGCAATGGGGAACTGGGGGATACAGACTTGAAAGAGAAGATGAAAACAGACAAACAAAAAAACTCCCCCAAAAATTACACAGGAAGGGTGGGAGAGAAGAAAAAATGAAGAGGCATTTCCTGAATTATCTTGGAATAAAATAAAAATAGGAGATAATTCAGGAAACAAAACACAGTAACAGTCCTTCCAGCAGAGGCTGAGATCCCAGCACAGAGTGACAGTCTGAGCCAAGCATGTGGTGGTGGTGCTGCTCCAGGATGTCTCCTCAGCCCCAGTGCAGCTCCTGAACCAGAGATACTGCCTCGTCAGCAGAAGGAAAATCCAGCTATCTCTGATCATTTAAGGAATCCAAGTTGTCATCCACAACTTCCTACAGCTTTCATTGTTTATTTGACACAGTGCAAAGTGCTCTGTATGACTGAGATCTGCCAATGGTACTTTCATCTGATACTGGTTAATCCATGTGTTATCAGAGAGTAATTATCATTCCCTTGCCTGAAAAATAATGGATGACCTTGGGAAGGTGGCATCTACTGTTTCCACCCTTTCATTTCCAAGCTGAAATGTCCTAGTCAATTCAATGAATCCACATATGGAAAAGGTTCTGTACCCTCAATCATTCTTGTTACTATCCTCTTTGTAACTTCTAGTCCTGGCAGAAAGAAAACACGAAGGAAAAACTGAAAGGAAACACAAAGGAAACAGAAGCAAGAATAAGAGAGTTTGCTTAAACAGTACTCCTTAGAAAGTTAAATTACTAATTAGCAGAACCTGCCAACTATATCCAGTACACATAAAATATTACTTTCCTAGCACACATGGGGGTTTGATTTGAAATATAATAAATTAAAAACTGTTTAATTTATATTCATACAACAATTGGCATCAGTTTATATCACAGTCCCTAATCCTGCTTTACCAGCAGCTCATAGGGACATTTACAGGCTAGAATTTGGAACAGAATTCTTCCCAGGGTATTACAGTTATTAGTTTCTCAGTTGCCAGAAACCACCAATTTAGCAAGCTTCTTGGGCCAAAAAAGCCCCCAAAGGGGGGAAAAGAAAGAAAAAGAGAAAAAAAAAGGGAGAAAAAACCAAGAACACAGCAACCATATAATAGCCATGGCACAGATCTTTCCTCCTCAAGTTTTGATTCCATGTACTGTTTCCAAAACATCTTAAGAGACAGTGAGTGCTAAAAATTAGTTGTGAGTTGTTCACTGCGAGAAACAAACTACCAAACCAGCAAACAGATCCATTTTCTTCTGCTAGCCTTAAACTCGATCATTTCACTAGGTACCGTGTTGCTTTTCAGCTATGAAAAAACACAGTGACTATTTCTTCCCTTGTTAGCATTTTCTATACTGTTACTGCTTTACAGGATTTTGGCTCTCTCTAAAAAAAAACCTAAACTCTCCTTAGCTGCCTCTCAACTAAACTAAACAACTCTCACCCATTTAGTCTCACGTAGCATAGGGGCCACAAACTCTCTGTGGCCACCTTTTTCACAGGTATCCTTACTTTGTGTTTAATTCCAGATCCCTTTGTGTAACAGATTCTGGCAGCTACAGAGTGGATCATTTCCAGAAAAGGGAACTTAGTGAATGTTATCTTCAGGGCAGGTTAAAAAGGACTGTCTGTGTATTTCTTAATCCAATCTGAATACAGAGAACATGAGAAGTAAGAGGAGAGACTCTGCTGGCCTTCCAACCCTCATTAACTCCATCAGAGAGTTTATACAGTAACTCACACCTGTACATTTTATTTCCCCAAGCCAGAAGATTTCCTGTCAAACACAGAGCTATGGAAGCACTATTATTTGTTGCACAACAAATTTCACTTGTAACTGGTAAGAAAATATAAGTGTACCCTTTTCAGTACAGTTATACAAGTATGAATAACACAGTAACAGGTGCAGCATTCAGCAACAGTAAAACCAAGACTTTTCAAGGAAGATGTGTTTCCTAAATAAACAACTGTGCTGCAGAGATCATGGTTCAATGCTAAATCATGGTTATGAGAAGAAAGGCAGGGAAAAATGTCAGTGCATAATTTTAAATATACCACCTCTTATTTATATTGACATATATAAAAAAAGGTTTTAAGCAAATTACTTCAGCAAGAAGAAGTAAAAGAGCAATGAAAGTTCCTGATATTCACCTGTTCTCGAAACTCACATACAGAGAACTTCACATCCAACTGAAGCACAGATGTTTTAGCTTATTAAAATATCATCTGTGAAGACAGCCAATATGAATGACAGTCCCATGGACACTGACATTCTTTCAGCTTTCCAGGGTTTTGCCCCTTCCAGCTCTCTCAGTGATGATTTAAGGTTGCTGTCCCATTGTCAGAAAAACAACAGATGTCTGAAAGAACTGATGCAGTACACTGGAAATCCCAAACACACAAGATTCCTAATTAAAGTAATAGGGCATTATATAAATATGTTTGACAGACCACACTGCCTGAAAAATGTGTTTGTTCTTGCCATTATAATTAGTGGGCTAAACCTGAACTCATTCTGCCAATACTGATTAGTATCATCTATGGCCTGTTCAAAGTGATGATCACAGATGATTTGGAATTTAGTAGATGTTAAGATGGTGCCACTTCACACAATGCTCATCAACCCCGAATTGCAACAATCACATGAAGTGGTTTATCAGAGTAATGTATTTCACAAACTTGGGAGTTAAACCTCCAAGGAAATGAACATTTTAACAGTCAAAGCACTTTGAAACTTGGCCATGTTAGATTTATGTTTCTGAGTCTTCTCAGCTAAACCTTCAGCCTTCTGTTCCATTTTGGGAAAGTATTTGTAGATTTTCTTGCACTTTTTGTTTAGGGATCTATATGCTTTGAAGGAAAAACACCAGGAAGTCTCTCTGACATCCAAAATGAATATAGCAGCCTGCATTATAGTATTAGTATTCCAGATAAAAACCATCCTGGGTTTCCCACTCAGTGTAAACCTACGTTATAAAAGCTAACACATGATAATAACAAAAGGAAATCTTAGCAAGACAAAGCTATAGGCCTAGAGTAAGTTAACAGCTCAAGATCTAACACTAATCTTCATTATTATCTAATTCTTCATTACATTTTAGGAGCACAGGATTGGAAGGGACTTCCAAGGTCACCATGTGCAGACTGCTGCTTCTCCAAGAAATCCTAATATATTCATTCCTTCCTAAAATGCGAGTACTGCCTTACGGCAATCAGATTTCCTCCTTGACCATGGTCCAGAATGTCACTGCTGACAGAACCATTCCCATTTCCAGACCAACTGTATCAACAGCTAGTTCATCTCTATTTACCTTTGTGCTAACACTGTACTCAAAGACAAGTTAGCTTCCTTCTTTAACATTGTTCTTCCTAGTAAGAAAAAATAAAGAGCAAATTTATTTACTGAATAAGAAATGCAATGAAATTGAAATTAAAACCCAAAACAAAACAGTAAGCTTTTATCTGGGCAGGTTAACAAAGGCAATCCCTTTGTTCTTAGCACTTAATTAATTACACTGAAGCCCAGCTCTGGATCTATTTCACTCAGGGATTTTTTTCCCCCCTCTTAAGCAGATAACCCAAATTCTACCTTGTAACTCACAATATGTCTCACCAATGCCTGAAGCAATAGCACACAGCACTCCTTATTTCATCCACCACATTTTAGGATGCATTTCCTTTCCCTCAAATCACGTAATTACTACGTGATCCTCTAATACATCCGGTTGTCTTCCTCATTAGTCACAGCCAACTGCTGAGTTCCCAGCATACAGCAAGAATTCTTCTAGCCCATAATAGTATGGCTAAAAAGCTATTTGAAGTCAGCACAGCAGAAATGTGATGAAACAACCAATGATATGCAGCCCATACTGTGTAATTCTGGCAGGAAAACTACTCCAGACTTTTCCATCTTCCAATTTAACCAGCATATGTTTTCTTTTTACTGATATTGCCATAAATAACCATTAGGATTGAGATCATGATAAAATCCGTGAAGAATAACGTGACTACAACATTCTGATCTATAATTTGCATTTTCTTTCCCTTTTAGCCATTTATTTCTCTAATGAAATCCAACTATGGGATCTGTTACACATTTTCTTCAAAACTCAGGTATTGAAGAAGGCATAAAGTGCAATCTTCTGTTGTTAAAACCTATTTCCATTTACTCCATTACATCCACGTCTAGCTATTTTTTCCTTCTCAGATTTTCTCTTGCATCTTCCATGTGAATCATATTATCCTCACAATTAAATAGAAATAAGACACCTTGTATTCTGAAACCTACAGCACTATTTCTGACTTACAAGATTAAAGAAAACATAATATGGCAGACACACTGGAAATGTAATTTTTTGCAGGGCATGACAGTGGAAGATAAACACCTCCTGACTTGAGCATATGAATTTTGCTCCATATCAACTGACACCACTGCCCTCACTGAAAGGAAGGTTTAATTCATAAATAAAGACAGAGGAAATATTTGCTCATCTTATAATTTCTTTCCTTTTCCTATTTTTATATGGGAGAACAAGTTCTGATACTTGTTTTGCAAGGTCTCATTCAGCTTTGTATCTTTATCTACACTTGTTGACATTCAAGTCTACAGTTTCCATATCTACAATGCACACAAGGTGAAGAGTCAGGTTGCACTCAAGCAGTTTTAATTGAACTCTGATGTCCAGGGTTGCTCCTAACTCAAAAAAATTCAGACTGCAAAGCTTGAGACTGTCTTTTTTTTTAAAGAGAAAGTGCAGCAGAACATGTTGGTGTTTTACCCTTGACACTATGGAACTAGGACCTCACAGAACCCCTTACGTCTGCTTTAGTCTCCAACACACCTAAGTGCGAGGACATAAAATTCTATTCACAGCAGCACAAAATCCAGTTTTATTTGTGGAGGTTTAGAAGCACATGAAATGAGTTACAGCTATTACTTTCTACACCTCAGTTTATCAGAGATTTTCCTGCTGGACCACAGAAAATTTATATCAAAAGGAAACAGGTGGTAGAAGGGAAGAGAAACGGCAAATAAAAACATAAACAAAAAAAAAAAAAGCACAGCCCAAAAATTCCAATGGTACTTAAGTAAACAATGTAAAAGATACTGATCAGCAAATACTGCTTTCCTTGTTCCAGGTGGTCCCTTAAGATTGTATCTCCTCAAACCAAGACCCATCAGCATGGATATTAAACCCTGAACAAATCTAGCCTACAGAAGGAAGGAGAGTTGGAAAAGAAACATCTCGCAACTCCTTTCCAGCTGAAAAGAATCCATCCCATGGCAGTGAAGGTTACTTCTTCCAGTGACAAAGGCAGCAATCACTGAGACAAATTAGACAGAAGTACATTTTAACCTATTAAAGCCTCCATCCTTTTAAGCGTCTTTTGCTGTTGGTATATTAACTCTTTCTTTAGAAACACAATGCTGAAGTTGTTATTTAGTGTAACTTTTTGCAAGACTCAACATAAATTCCTAAGCAAGCTCATCCAGATGAAGAACTGTTTGTAAGAAGAATCAACTACCATAAAATGGGTTAGCATTATCATTTTCACAGGGATAATGAACAATACTTAAGCAGTTACAGGATAGAACTAAACTCTTAGTAGGGTATCTTCAATTTTGTTTGCAGACTGGGAAGGATATGTCTGGAGTGGCTCCTTGATAGAACTGGAGTCCAGATACATAAATTCTCTTCTCCATCTGGTGCTGTATAAGAAACATGTTGCTCAGCTTTGCCTTTTCATATAAAATGTCACCATAACCTTTACATTTTGCCCGAGATAAAAATTTGTAAAAATCAACAGATCTGCCCTGAGTTCCAGAAAAACCAACACCCACTCTTTAGTCCTTCTTTTCCTCCGAATTTCAGCTTGTTAGTAAGGCACCCACAAAGGTCACCTTGGAGAGCATGCAGAGTCAAAGAGAGCTCCTTTCTGGGCACTGTGTCCTTTCATGACTTTAAAGAAAGGTCTATCAACAGCAGGTGCCCCTAGAGCACACAACACTTGCACGTGGCCACAGAAGAACATGCCAGCTCCCAGGACAGCACAGTCTGGCCACCAGCCACATGCTGAGGCTGGACAGGCTCAAGACACTGCTCAGGCAAGGTATGTTCTGAAGGTGCCTCAACAAAGCTGAGTCCCTCCACTGGAACTACACACACACTCAGCTCCCCTTCCTTCTCAGGTTCTTGTGCAGAGCTGCTTTCTCTGCTTAGGCTGGTAAATAAAGTGTTGTAGCATCTCCCATTTGTATTTGTTTGAGGCTGAGTACTGTGCTTTGAACCCTGAAATTCTCAGACTGTGTCAAATAATCACATATTTGCACACACATCTGCTCCATGCCATCCACTCACTTTTCTGTAACACTGAATGCCAAAAATAACCCAGAAACAGAAAGTACTTCAGGCATTACACTACTCGTGATCTAAAAGCTAAGTATGTTGTACCTTGGTAAGAATAGGGTTTTTTCCTACAGAAGGAACCCACTATTTCCCTCAGTAGGATACAAAATGGAAGGGTCAATGCTGTGCCAACACAAAGATGAGGCAGGCAGCCAGTGCTCCCAGGCTGCAGCAGTGCCTAATGGCTCGGTTGCCTCACACGTAACCTCATTGTTCATCTCATGCTTCAAGTCACTACCAAGGTCTAATAACATAATTATATGTTTCTTGCAATGAGTGGCAAATGCAGGTGAACTACTTTGAATGCAAGCACTACAACAGTGCTTGTAAGTGGCAAGTAGCATGGAAGAGGAGCAAAGATTAGAGAACAACAACTTCAACACCAAAGGTTGCTTGGTATTTACCTAGAAATCACTTTAAAACTATTGTTTAAAACACCTGACTTGTTTGAAATTTCACCA
The DNA here is from genome assembly GCF_001522545.3 of Parus major. Classification (NCBI taxonomy): domain Eukaryota; kingdom Metazoa; phylum Chordata; class Aves; order Passeriformes; family Paridae; genus Parus; species Parus major. The sequence goes on from NC_031770.1 coordinate 106,264,404, forward strand.
GTTCTGGTAAGATACATGACTGCAAGACACAGTCACGCAAACTACTCTGCGAGTAGCAATAGTTTATTTCCTGGAGTCTCTCTTCCTTGTGCTCTCTCTCTTACTATGCCTTCCTCTGAGAGGATGGACAGAATCCTCTGATGCCGTTCCTTTTGAGAGTGGCAGACAGTACTGCCCAAGGGATTTCAGATCAAGGATCACTCTCCCAAATGAAGCCTTCTGAGAGCAATGTATGTGGTCAGCACACCTGCAATACAACAGAACTAAGGAATAAAAAAAGCCAAAACAAAAAGATATCAAATAACTTACGCATTCATCAGCCACAGAGACAGCCAAGAACATAAAGCTGTATCTTCTCCAAAGAGAGCTTCTGACTGTTTAGTTTAAACTGAGAAGCAAAAACTGTGTGGCAATAATAATAATAAAAAACCAATTCCATTATGTCAAATTAAGTGAAAAAAAAAATCATCTGGTCCATACAATTTCCCCTAGCATTTACTGACTCCTTTTACTTGGCTTATATTGTAAGGTCTGTGAAACAAAGTCTGGAAAAAACTACAGCTGACTATACAAAAAAAAGTGTTGGTTACAAAGATTCATTTTTTGTTTACAAAATGTCTTATGCTCACATGAAACAGGTTTGTAAAACAGAGGTTTAATTTGAAATCTGAATGTTGTTCCAGGGGAAAAAACCAAACAATTTCCCAATTTATCTTAGTGACAACTTTCTAAATTAGTTAAAGACCTCCCAGTAACCTTCACAGATAAATGAGATAAATACTCATTCCTGTATCTATTTTTCTGTTTTTTTCAGGTGTGTCTTAAGTACAAAACATTGTTTCTATACTTGTATTTTCATTTTGGCCATCTCTGTAAATAACAACACACAAATGTCAAATTTCTTTGCAGGTCTTCGCAAATTGTGCCTTCACAAATACGTCTTCTCTAAAAATAAAAGCTCCATCCCATAAACACACACAGGAACAATTTCAAAGTTCCAGCTCTCATATATCTTTGAAAGCAAATCAATAAGAAACAAATTCAAAAGTTTATAAGTTTATATAGTGGAAAGAGCACAATCAAGAGGAAAATTCTTTTTTTTTAATGGCTGATTGTTTTCATCAATGTCACAAACTGCTTGACACATTCAAATATTTTGTTTAAAATAAACAGCGTAATGGACTATAATGGAGAACATTTTGTACTGAATTACGTAACAGAAAAGGTATGCAAGTTTAATCAACTATTACTTAGCATATTCCTTCCTTAAAGTCAGGCAGTGTTCGCACTACAACTCACACATTCCTCAGCCCTGTAAATGATCCGAGATTGTCAGCCACTCCAGGCATCTCCCGTCGCCCAAATTACACTGCAGTGATGCTGTTCCCTCCCAGCCTCGCAGCACGGGCTCAGGCTCCGCACAGCGATCTGCAGCCAAGTGACCCAAACGCTGCCGCGGGCACCACAAAACACAAACAAACAACAAATCCCAAACCTCCCACCCCTACCTGAGCAACCCGGAGCTACTCACCATTCATGGCTGCGGGAAACTGAGCCATCATGGTCCCGAATGCGCCCCGCTAGCCCTCAGCCATCTGCAACATGAAAACATCGTGCCATTAATAATGCAACAAGGGCAGAGCCGAGCGGGGCGCGTCCGTCCCCGGCCCCACTTCCGACAGCAAACAATGCCCGGCCCGGGGCTGCTGCTGAACCAGCGGCATCTACACCGGGGAGGGGGTGGCGGGATCTTTTTTTTTTTTTTTTTGTGTAGGGTATGCAGTGCAGTCCTGAAGCTTGTGGCAGTTCTTAAAGGAAAACAGTACCAACTGTTCGGAGTGATGTGCACAAACAGCCCCCGGCTAGCCGGGACATATGGCTGGGGACAGCACAGCCCGGGGTCCCTGCACATCCCCGCCAGCTCTCCCCGGAAAATATGCAGTCTTTCATAAAAAAAAATAATAAAAAGTTCAGTGCTCAGCTCTGTAAGTGGAAGCTGCCGCTGAGTAGCGGAAAACCAGTTTTTATTCAAATTCATCCACTCCAACACTCCATGCACTATTAACAAAGGAAACACTCTTACATGATGTATTCTGAAGAAAGGGCTTGTCCCAATAAAAATCTGTCATCAGCCAGTTTTGCAGAAGCAACACATTGAAGTTACTCCTTCCGAGGTACTACATAAACTCTCAAAAGCAGCATTTAAACGGGGTCCCAGCAGAATTTACTTTCATAATAAATATCAAAGTACTAAGATTTTCTTCTAGTATGCATTCTTTCAAGAGTACACATATAAAGAATTCTTTAGAATTGCAAAATAGTCACTAATAATTATCTGAGAGAAAAGCAATTAACAATTGAATTAACAATTCACTGCTTAACAAACGTAGAACTAAGACAATGAAGTGAGCTTGTGCTTTGGATGAGGTAATTTTACTTAAATACTGAAATTTATACATGATTATCATTGTGCTCTCTGTGGAGAAACTACTGTACAGGATGAAGCTAGAAAAATGAAATATTTATTTTAATTTAAAAAAACATGATTCACATCTTGCTCACCCCCTTTTCAGACACCAAACCTCCTACCCACACACATACACAAAAACCCCCTTCACCTCTCAATACAGTCACATATTTTAAGTACAGAAATATTACATCCCCCATACTCCCTTCCTGCAAAGAAATTCCTGCACATCTCAGCACAAAAATCACACAACCAGAGAGCACTCTGGTTCTACCTGAGGACAGGAAAGCATTTTTTTGTATCTATTGCATATTTCTTCAATAAAATTAAAAATGTCTGGGATCAGTTGTTAGCAATTCTTTATATAATTGTTCACATCATCATAATTATACATACATACATTTGTAGCTACACACACATATATGTATGTATCTATTAAAGAAAGTAAATGGGGTGGTTGGTGAGTCCAAATGATCTCTCACAATGACACAAGGTATCAACCACAGAAAGATAAAAAAAAGGAAGAATGGACTGTTCCAAGACATGGACCTACCAAGCAGCCTACCAAGAGACACTTGAGATCTATAAAGAGCCTTCCTGAAAAATGCTGCCAGTGTTGTTAAACATTTCTACAGCATATTTCTCTGCAAAAGCTGTTCTGTCAAAGAGGTCTAAAACAGAACTTGAAACCATGACACAGAAGCAGAATACTGAAGAACACCCCCAGAATCAGAAGACTTCTACCTACATGTGACTTGTTCCAGATTTAGTCTTACTGGTTAAGGACTATGTATTAGTTTTTCCACCAATTCACTTCATTCTCTTCATTTCAGGCAGCTTTTAGTTTGCTTTTTTTTAAATGAGTAATCACAAAACCATAGAATATTACAAGTTGGAAGGGACACAAGAGGAGAATCATTAAGTCCAACTTCAGAGTCCACAAAGGACACCCTAAAAGCTAACTCATGTATCTAAAGAGCACTGGCCAAACAGTTCATGAACAGCAGCTGGGGCCATGATACCTTCCCTGGGGAGCTTCTTGTGAAAGATTGCCCTCTCTGTGGAGAACTTTTCCTTATATCCAATCTCAATGTGCTCTGATAGGCTTTAAGCCATTCCCTTGTGTCCCATCCCCAGGAGAGACCAGCACTTCCCTTGCTGCTCCCATCATGAGGAAGACGTAGTCAGCAATGAGGTCACCCCCTCAGTCTCTTCTCCAAAGTGGACAAACCTCACATCCTCAGCTGTTCCTCAGAAGTCTTCTTGTCCTCTAGTCCTTCCACCATCCTCATTTCCCTCCTTTGGACATGTTCTGGTATTTTCATATGCTTACACTGTGGGGCCAAAACCAAATACTGGACACAGTACTTGAGGGAAGGACTCACAATACAAGTGGGATAAATGTCAGACAATACAGGTCTTGATAGTAAACTGTTTGACTCCTAATGCCTCAAATCTTAAGAGATACTTTTAAAATACTTCATACAACTCACAGTTACAGAGAAAGTCACATTTTGCCTTGGTTTTGCTGAAATGGCTTGTGTGGACTGAGCTTTCAAAACCCTCAACTGCTGAGCACATGAGTGGGAGAAATAACCCAGGCAGCTTCATGCACACAAAATGGGGAAACCCCTTCTCCTCAGTTTAGTGTCCCTAGAGGCACAACTATACCACATTTTAAAATCAATTTCATCTTAAAAATTTTGAAAACTTTGATGTCACTTTCACTTGCTGAAGGTGACTCCTATTTAAGGCCTCACATTTATGGAGGACACATGTTCCTGGCTCATTTCAATCAGCAAAAATAATGAGCATCCCTGCCCAAATTATCAACACAGGACTTTTCAGTGTACCTGAAAATTCCCCAAGTTTCCCAAGTCTGGACTGAACCAGCCTAGTAAATCTGTGCTGTGTAGATGAACCAACACCCAAGGTCCAAAAACAAGAGAGAACTGCCCCATGGGTCTGCACTGAGAGTACATTACAGCAATGTGATGTGATTAAAATCATAATTTAGCTCTGTTGTCTCACTATTATGTCTATACGTAGACTTTGTCATATTTTAAATAAGCACTAAACTTGAAGGGAACCAAACCCTCCTACAGTAACCCTTACAAACAGAAAACTATGACCTTACAGAAGCAACCAAAAATCATAAATCAGACTTTTACAGGATTTTTTTCTCTCACCAGCACTGGGAACAAAATCTTATCCGTTTGCACAGATCCACACCATTCAGACAGCAGGACTACACCAAGCACAGATACTTCTCCAGTGACAGATTCTCAATAGTACCAAGAAGTAAAAAAAGGAAGAATAAAAGTATTGCGGCAATATAATTTCCCCTCAATTTTTTTAAAATGAGGAAACAGTCCAGTAAACTTGAAATCTACACACATTTTTCAAAGTCTGTGAAAACAATCCTTCCCAAAGAATGGAGCTTGCCCTCAGCAAGTATTCTGTCTTCTGCATTTCCCCAGCACATCCCAAAGGCTTAGAGACTAGGCATATATCAAAGGTAAAAGCAGCTTATTTTCAGAAATTGCAAATAAAGTTCCTGCAGTCACCATCTATAAAGATTGCAAAGGTGTTAAAGTACCTTAAGCCTTTGGACACAAGAGTGAACCACTTATTTATCAAGGAAATCTCAGAAAAATATTCTCACTTTAAGAAAAACTTAAATATTTTTAGAATCATTCTGATAACTTTTAATCATTAATGGAGGTGAAAGCTGTAAATTTCCAAGGACCCTTTTTACAAATGCATTACACAGTGCCATATAGAAATGTTCAGTGAAGAAAGAAAATAAAAACCAAAAAAATACTATAGCAAATGTCCCAGACAGATGACACAGATGAAATCACGGCCATCCCCACCACAGCATTTCACAGAAAATTGTTTCTGCAAAATGCTCTAGAAGATGTGCTTGGTGAACTCAGTCATCAGTTGTAAGAAACTATGGCAGACGCAGCTCGAAATCCATGGTGTAACAACAGGATCAAACATCCTTATGAACACTGTAGATGACATTAAGTCCTGCTGCCATTTAGGGTGAAAACAGGAAAACTTGAATCTTACACTTAAACAGCAGAACAGCAAGTTCTTGTAAACAAGCCATTTGACTAGTCCTAATCTCTAAAACACTAATTGTTTTTACAAACTGACTTGCCAGACTGCAACTTCTCTTCTCTCTCTCAGTGTTTATTATAGTTGGTACAAGTGGAGAAAAGAAATGAGGAGATTGCAAAAGCAGGGGGCATGTCAGGACCATGCTGAAAGCATTAGAAAACATTAGAACTGGGCACACTGCAGGAGAAGGAAAAAAGCCTTTTGTTTTCCCTATCAGTGGCATATAGCTATTTTATGCAGGGCAGACTTACCACAATCTTTATTAATATTTACACTTGAATCGATTTATTTTATTTTTTTTTTAAAACATTTCTCAGAAAAACCACAGCCACATAGTTTTAGTAGGAATGAAGGTCTGGTGCACCAGGCTCTGTCTGGAAGAAAGCAAATACCATGGAAGCAGCATGTGCAATCACACTATTACTCTTTTCCTTTTCTCCGTGGCAGGAGGAAGATATATTGCAGAATTTTGCTGCAAGAACCAATTAGCAAGGACAGAGAATGCAGCACTGGTTGCCTGATTTACTCTTTGTAACACCTGTAGATCTGGACAACACAAAGACAACTCATTATTTTTGCAAAGCAGTGAGCCTGTAATAGCCCATGTAGTTGGTTCCTGCTTTTTTTGGAGTACTCTCTTAAAAATGAGATAAGAAGCATTAGTAAGGCATTATGAAGCACCACAGACTAGAACTTCTCTTTGTTCAAGACATACGGGTATGAGAGTTTACTGGAAAAAAAAAAAAAATAAATAAAAACATCTCAATATTGTGGCAGGCTAAGCATTTATCTCCTTTATACAGTACAGTTATATACAGCCACATGGCCTTTTCAAAATGCACTGTGGCCAGCTTACAAAGTCCACCCACTCTGATAACAGATGAATGACATCAGTGACAAAACAGAGGAGCTGACTGTGGGTAGCACATTGCTGGCTCTTCCTGCTCCCCCTGCTACTGTAGATAACAGTACTGAGAGCCTTAGTTAATATTTCAATATAAAAAAAAGGGTTAAACATTTTACTTCTTAACCCTATGGTATGAAGCCCCTTCCTTGCTCACCGTGAAAGAGAAACTTCCTACCCAATAGAGAGTGTGTCCATAGGAGGCTGGTGAGGGGCTGGGAACACAAGCCCTGTGAGGAATGACTGAGGGAGCAGGGGTTGTTTAGCCTGGAGAAAAGGAGACTCAGAGGTGACCTTATCACTCTCTACAACTTCCTGAGAGGTGTTTGTAGTCAGGTGGGGATTGGTCTCTTTCTCCAGGCACCAACTGACAGAACCAGAGGACACAGTCTCAAGGTGCATCAACGGAAATATAGGCTGGATATTAGAAAAAGGTGATAAAGTACTGGAATGGTCTGCCTGGGGAGGTGGTGGAGTCACCACCCCTGGATGTGTTTAAAAAAAGATTGGACATGGCACTTGGTGCCATGGTTTAGTTGAGGTGTTAGGGCTGGGTTGGACTCAATGATCTTGAAGGTCTCTTCCAACCTAGTGATTCTGTAATTCAGACAGAACACAAAAAGTACTTTTCTGACAAATACCCTTCTGCCCACCTTGCCTGACTAACAGGCTTTCTGAACATACTGACCATCCAAAATACAAGGATCTCTGTTTCTGTTCAAAAAACTGAGCTGTGTGGTCACTATTGCTGGGTTTACTCTGTTTCTTACACAGCTGCTCAGCTGTGAAAGCACCCATTCAAAGTATCAAGACACAGCTCAGCTCCTCTGTTTTGGGAGATTAAAACTGATCTTTCCTTCCTCATTCCTAGGAGGAGGTTTCTCCCATTTTATTTTTTATTCTCTAATTAAGGCAGAGATCCACAGTTCTCTCTCTCTGTCCATGCCCCTCCAGCTTCAAATCTTCTTTTCAAGGAAGAAATTATTATGAGGGAAAGAATGAGAATGCCACTTCAGGAAGCTCACTATTTAATTCCCTGGCCCTTCTCCCAGGAGACACAAACTTCCTCAGGAAAAGATGGGAATTGAACCCAGCTCTGTCACACCCTGGGAGAATACATTCACTCACCTGATCCCAGACAGACAGACATCACCAACTCTGCTTGCTTTGCTTAAAAAGGAAATGAAAAAAAAGAAGCAGAGGGTAGACTGTTTATAAGAATTTTTTTAAAGGCTCTGAGCTTCTACCTTTGAGAAAGAACTCCAGGCTGCATACTGTAATCTTTCCAGAGAGCTGAGTGAGATACACTTGCTCCTCAAGGGGTGGTAACTTAAAATACTCTTGGGTTTGGTTGCTTTTCTTTTTCTTTTTTTCCTTCCAACTTTCTAATTCACATGACTCCCCACTCCAAACACCTTTTTTTTTAGATTCTGTTTTAAAACACATCAATTCTCACATTTAATTATTTGCAAGCTTTGTGCAAGCACCCTTAAATGCTGTTTAGTGAGGTCCACATACCTTGAAACCTCCACTTTCACACTGTAACTCCTAATTTAAGTCAAGGTGGACTTGGGCAAGAAGTAAATATTTGAAGAGTTGTCTCATTTTCTTTGTTTTCTTACTTCAACCATGACTGAAAACATTAAGAGCACGTTACTTTGAAGCTTATTCATTTAAAATCTTGCCACCTTACAGGAAAATTTTGAGCCTACTCCTGTCCTTCCATCAGGAGCACAAGCAAAATGCTAACAGAAAAAAAAACAACAAACTAACAGAAGAATTCTTAACATTATTTTCTTCTTATGATAGAAGAGATGCTACTTAACTTGCTGCTCAGCTTTCAGATACAGGTAACAGTGCAGAATGTACAGAACATCAATGGGCTGCTATAGCAAAGCATAAAATAGAAGATAGGTGAGCACTCCTCTGTGCTCAGCAGAGAACAATCTTTGACCATCTGTAAAACTAATGAATGCAAAACATTCAGTGAGACTGGATTTACAGTTTAGGTATCTGCTCTCAAGCTGGGCAGGTGCACAAAACCATTGCAGGTTTAACTTCTCAAAATATGACAAGGAGAGAGAAGAAAGGCCACAAGAAGACTTTAAAGCACAGAAATGGTGTTTATCTCTGATGAATCAAAAAACAGGGAAACCTTGTGGGAGAAGAAGCAAAGATTAGCATATGGCAGTCAAAACAGGAAAAAATAATGAGGTAGGAGTATTTCAGTTGGATAGTGGATGGGTAAAAATGCATTCCCCAAAGTGACACAGGAAAGTGTGGGTGTAATGGAGATCCCACCCAGCGCAGGGACTCTGGGACCAGCCCAGTGCTCCTGAGCTGGACCCAGGACACAGGCAGTGTGGCCACAGCATCTCCCACCTGCCCCAGCTGAAGACTCCTGCTTCTGACCCCACTCCCATCCACAAGTCTCATCCATGCTAATATTACCAAGAACAGTCCTTCAAACCATCCAGTTGAAATGTGGTCTCTTAAACCTTTAGCACAGAGCTCTAGAGCATACAGTAATAATATATTGAGCATCAAAACTGAATTTCATGATCTTAGTTAATCAATTATCATCTGCGTTAGACAAACATCTCAATATCGCGTAAAATCCTGATGGGCAAAAGTATTTCAGTTAAAAAGACGTGTCCTACCTAAGAGCATAGTGGAAAAAGCTATGAAGTTTTAGCTTTTGATTAGTAAAATTCTTGAGCTTTGACACGTAAGACTGAAGTATTATTTAAATGCACTCTGATTTTTTGAAACATTTACTAGTATAGCCATAATACGTAATTTTTTCACATTCCAATTGTAATATTTTTAGAAACAAAGAAGAGTTAACTCCCATTTCCTGCTCTTCCCTTACTTCATGTGTATGCTGTTGAATCACTAACTGCAGATGCTGCTCATGACTGATGCCACAGCATTTCACAAGCTCCACTTGCATCAGCCTTGAACATTTTCACTAGTAGAGCCTGCTCAGAACTACTGTCTGCTAATTCTGAAGCAACATCTCATATCAAAGTGTCTCAAGTCAAACTTCCTGCTCTCAGAATCGCTGCTCCAAAGAAGCTGTGACTTTTCTGGATCAACCACGCCTTTTCAACTATCTGTAGCTGCCAAAATGTTTAAAAATAGTTCTCAGGTACTTGTCCTCTATTAGGTATGCTTTGTGCTGCTACTGTCATGTTACATCATTTGAATTGTATGTGTTGTTCTGAAAATAAGAGTTACACAACACTCTGCTCATCTATATATTAATGTTCAATCTATTATCTTAAGTCTAGGATCTAAGTAACCAACTTGGCCATGTTCCTATACTGACAAGGTTCTAAATACTCTGAATTTAAAGGAAAATGACATTTCAACAGCTCCATGTTTACTTCACAATTTTTGTGTGACCTAATTCTCACCTTTACAACATTTGGTGCTAATGACACAACAGTACCAGAAAAACGAGTTACTACAGTCCCTGTATCATAGGGCAGTAAAACAATGTATAGGTAGAAGTAAGAACTCATGAAATAAAGTCTCCTATTTGTTTTCTAAAGACTTATCCTTAAATAAATCTGAGAATAAAAACAAACAAAAAAAACCCAACAAAAACACAACAAAAACAAAAACGAAAAACCAACAAAAAAACCCTGAACACCATCCTGATAGAGAAGAGAATTAATGAAAGCAGTAACATTCTAGTAACCAAGCAACCAGGATGCCTGAATTCTTAGCTTGGCTTTCTCAGAGTATGAGTAGTTAACTACTTTGATGAACCCCATCATCCAACAGGAAACAAGCTTAACAGAAGGGTGTCCTTTGCAAGGATCTCAACTGAATATAATATTCATAAAAAACAGGCAACCAGACAAAGAAGACACAACCAAATTTAGTGCCCTCAAGGAAGAGAGAGATTGCTGTATGTTTGAGTACCTGTATTAGACACCAGAGGATCCACATGGCTAAAAGCTGCTCTAAATATACTGACCACATGAAAAAAAATCAACACAGGCTCACATCTGATGAAACTCAGACAGCCAATACCACAGAAAACAAGGCTGCACTGCTCACAGCTGGCTTAAAATTTTGGCTTACATTGGTCTGTCACTGGAAGGAACTTGAACTTATGTAGACATAAATCTCCCAGTTCTATATTGATCAGGATTCAGACACATGATACCAGAGGGAATTCAGATACCTGCGATATTTGCAACTAAGCAGTTGACAATTTCAGGATCACTTGAAACAGCTGCTTAGCCCTTCCAGAAATCCAGCCAGGCACTCTAACATGAGTGTTTCCCTTCAAAAGAGTCTGAGGTATTACCTATTACCAACCAGGGCACACAAGAAAAACGTAATTTTAAAAAATCAAGTTAAGGAGTGACAGTATGTTTTTAAAGGTAAGAGGAATACAGTAACTACCCTATTTCACCCCGTATCTGGGCTCAACCTCTGAACCTCAAAGTACGCTTTGTGTTAAGTGTTTCACTGATAAGTGATAGTGCTTGAAATAGGTCAGTCAGTCATAAAATAAAGAGAAGTCTCCAATTTGCACAACTTTATCTTTATAATCACCAATCATCACTTAAGACAAAAAAAGCCTAAGAAAGGGTACTGACTTTCCCAATCATTCAGCCACATAAAATGAACCTTCCAATCTAAGCAACACCCCAAACTCTCTGTCAGCCAACTACTGCTCTCATAATTTTCACAGGACTGTCTGCACCAAGTGTCACCCCAAAACTTAAAAACATGTCAGGATCCATCGTTTCATATCCTTTATCAAGAGATTTAACATTGCACTGAACAGAAAGCAGCTTTTGAAAGTCAAAACAACTTGAAGACAAGGAAGTAGAGCATTTGCATACATATACATGGAACAAATCACAGGCCCAGTGCTGCCAGGAACATTGGCTAATGTCACTGTAAGACCAAGCTCTGTTATTTTTGGGGGAGTGTTGGTGACTGGTCAAGGATCCTGGAGGCTGGAAAAAGGCAAACAGAAGGCTGCTAAATCTTCAGTCCCTAGAAAGATTATGGAGCAAATCCTCCTGGGACCCACCTACAGGTACCCGAAGAAGAAAAAGGTGATGGGAAATGGCATGTGGCTATTGAGGACAAGCCACATCTCATCTTTAAGATGAATGGCCCTGTGAATGAGGGCATAGCAACTTATTTTGACACTACAAAGGGGTTTAAAGTGGTCTCCCACAGTATCCTTACTGCCAAACTGGTGGAACATAGTTTGAAAATGTTGACTGTAAACTGGGTGGAAAACCAGACTCAAAGGGCTGTGGTCAGTAGTCCCAAATCCATCTGGCTGGAACTAATGATGCTCCCCAGGAGCTGACAGCATGGCCACAATTATTTAATGTCTTCACTGGCAGCCTGGGCAAGGGGATGGGATATTCTCTGACCCAGTGTGGGTACCAAACTGAAGAGGACTGTCCAGTGAGTTTTTGGGATCCCCAACCTCAGAGGTAATCCAAACACAACTAGACATGGCTCTCACTGACCTGAGTTAACCATGCTTTTCATAGGGATGGACCAGATGACCTCCAGAAGTCCCTTCAAAACAATATTATTCTATAACTACATTTGAGGTAATTAAAAATAAATGGAAACAGGTAAAAGCTTTTTAAAAACTGAGATATTGGAGATTTTTCCTTTCAAGTGAAAATAGGCCAGAAATTACATTACAAATAAAGATGTCAAATTTTTGAACCAGTTTTAAAAAGGCAAAGAGACCAGCTCTGGCTTTTAAAAGGAAAGTGTCATTAAATGCTTTTTTTAACATGCTGATCAAATTAAATCTTTTGAGACAACAGCAGACAGTTTACTTGCAAACTGTTAACTAACAGGTTATCTCTCAGACTAGGGACATCTGTCTCAATTTGCAACAGGAACTAATCTGGACTTCGCTGCCTTTCAGGAACTAATCCCAAGGTATTTTCCTGACAGATGCCTATTTTCAAAGGCTGTGAAGGTTTCTGATAACACCCCAAACAAAGCATGCACACCTTTCACTTTCCAAATGCTGCCTCATTTTCCTCACCAACTCCTGACAAGCAGCTCAATGAAGAAATACTATCACCTACAGACTAGGACTCAGTTTTCATAGCTGCTTTCCTCTGGCATGAAATTAATTCACTTTTCAACATTAAAGACTACAGCAAAAATATTTGTAAAAAACTTTACTATAAGTACTGCTGTGGTACAAATCACTATAATACCTGAATCTCAATTAACAAAGCCTTTCCAAAATCACAATTCAAAATCATCCATGCATCATTTCCACCTTGATCTATCTCATTCTGTCTAAAAGAATGGTTAAACAAGTAAGTACCCATAAAGCTTTAGTGCTTTGACCAGTACCTACAGTAGATAATCCTGTTATTTTTATGATTAACACAAACAGGCTACAGGTACCCCATTTTGTTATTGTAACCGCTACAGGAACATCCTTTTTGTTTCTATTACAGTGACAACTACAACTCAACCAGGGATACGTCCTGTATCCCAGATCTTGTACAGATGGAGGATAAAAAAGTAAATGCAATTCCCTCAGGATAGTAATTAAAAGGATAAGCATATTCGCTTGATCTAATTTAGGCATCTGAGTTAGGAAGCTAATCTAACAAAAAAATCTGTTCAAAGAGAGCACAGAGCAGCCTAAATCCATGTCTGCAGGTATGTAGTTCACATCATACATAGCCCAGAGTCTGAATTAGGGTTTCTCTAAATACTCAGAGGTACGGTGGTGTGAATGCTCCACCCAGCTGAATCAGAAAAAAAAAAAGTACAGTCAACAAAACAGAGGAGGTAGAGAGGAAACAAGTTTACAAAAATGAACCGGGTTTGGTTGCAGAACGAAACCCAGGCAGCTATTTATCCAATTAGTTCTTAGCATTCATTGTTTCTACATGTCGCCGTCGCATCAGTGGATACAGATGTTTGTAACAAGCAAATTTCAGAGGAATGATTAGAAGTTCTCGAGAGCGAGCAGCAATTTATGTGCCACCGATGTTACCCACAGCACGTTCTGCTTCTCTCACCCCCGAACTTGTCTGTGCACACTCCGGTGTGGGAGCTGCGGCCACCACAGGCCAGCACCAACAGCAAACGAGTTGTAAAAAACATCATTTTCCCAAAAGAGCGATGCACACGACAAGGCAGCCTGGACACAAGGGCAAAGAAGCTTGAGACTTCTCACTCCCGTGTTTTAGATGGGGAATTTCCGACTGATGTTGAAGAGAACCGCTGCAAGAATAACTTCACAGAACGCAGGCACTATCTTAAAGCACGATCTACTTTCGAGTTCTGCAATGTGACAGATGTCAAAGCCCCATCTGCCTTTTGCAAAACCTTTTGCTGTATTCAAAATGGTACCTTAACGTTTTGGGAACCGAATCACGTACCTCAGCCTCATTTTATTTTCTGAATTACGACATGCCGCGGTGAGAAGCCGAGACCAAGAAAAGCCGGTCTATTTACAGGCAGAATAGTTTGTAAACTTTAACTGCAGAAACCAGCTCGGTTTCTCCAAACTCCGGGTCTTCACAGTTAACCAGACGGAACAAAATCACCATCACCACAAGGAACTGGGCTCTACGAACGCGTCCGAGTCATCTCACCTCAGCAGGGCGCTCCAGGAGCTGTGTGGGCACGGGCACCGGGATCTCTCCGCTCGCAGCGCACTGAGGGAGCGCGGGCGAGCAGCGGCGGCGCCGGCAGTGGGAGCCACCGCCGCTACCGCCCAGAGCCCCAGACACCACCCCCACCCAAGGAAAAAAAAAATAAATTCAGAAAATGAAAAGAGAGCCCAGACTCAGCTAAAGGATAAAAGATAAGTAAAGCGGGTCGCGGCAGTGGAGCCGGCAGTGGAGCCCGCAGCGGTCCCGCCGAGCCCGCGCCCCCCGGTACCTGTTGCGCTGCCCCGAGCGGCGGCTCCGCCGGGCCGCGGCCCCTGCGCCTCCCGCGGCGCTCGGCCCCACAACATGGCGGCGGGGGCGGGGGAGGGGGCGGGCGCTGCCCGAGGCCGGGCTCCGCCGCAGCCGGGACGGGGCTCTGGGAGCCCGATGGATGGGTGGCTGTGCCCTGGGGTGCAGCCCCCGGGGCTGTGCCGGGCTCGCCAAACAGTGCCGCGGTCCGGGGATGTCGGCACCGAGCCTTTGCTATACGGTAACAGCTACTGCTTAAAGACCTGGCGGACAGATTTACCCCGTCCTTGTTCACCGCTGTCTCAACTGTTCCATACCTCTGTTTTAGCTTTCCGGCTGTATTCCAGTCCTATCCACTACTAGAAGCTGAAAAGCCGTGGTGTCTGTTCTGCACAGGCAAAGCTCCCAGATGAGGGCAGTTCTTCCACCTGGGAGCAGGTGACAGCACCCGTGGTGCTTTCCATGGGAAGCGTGTCCCGCCGGGACCCTCACGCCAGCGCTGAGGGGGCTGGCACCGGCAGCTAAATTGGGCTCACGCCAGGCTCTGCTCAGTGCACTGAAATACGTAGGGTTTCAGGGGTTTATCTTTCCAAAAATTAAAGGATCCTGTAGGAAGGCAATATGTGGAAAATGCCGTAATTTTTAACCACCAAACGTTTTCCTTCTCCAGCGAGGGTATCTCGCCGTGCACGATAACAGCGCCTTTCTGCTATGCTTTTGCTGGGTAGATAATTACCTATCACCTTTGTACAGCCCAGATTTTTCCACTGACTCATTCTTCTGGGTTCCTAATGAGCCTTTCCAGTTTGTTACACCTTTTATCATTCACGGTGATTCCGGAACAGTCACGTTCCTGTGCCATGCAATGGCCATGGCCACATCCTAGCACTTACCACCGGGTAATATTTCTGCTTACACACCTGATGTCTGCATTTGCTGTTGCAGCTGCCACATTGCACTGGAAGCATTCATGCATTTACCCCTTGTGACCTCCTCAGCCCTCATCTGATTCACTGCTTTTGAAGATACAGCATTCTTCTCCCTCACACCCAGCCCAAAAACATGCTTTGTATTTTTATCCTATGAACAGACAGCAACCTCGGCTTTGATGCATAGATATTTCCTGTGTAGGTGGATTAAAACTTGTGTTATTCAAGGGGCTCAGGTGGCCTTGGGCTGTTTTGAAGTCATCTGCAGATTTCATAAGCAGTGCTTCTTTTAATTCCAAATAATTATTTGGGCTAACAAAGCAGCCCTGGGTCAAGAACAGGCTTCTCTGAAGCCGAACTAAAAAGTCTCTCATCTGACATTTTTCACTTGAATTACTTTCTAACGCCTCTTAAAATGCAGCCTTTAATCTGTTTAGTATATATTATAGTGATACAGCAGTTCTAAATGTGACTTTGTTGTGCTGACAACACCTCCAGCCTGCTCTGCACTGAAGACAAGTGCTTGCATCAGGCATAACAGTTTACAGGTTCATAAAGGCCATTGTAGAAAGGATTAAGATAACAATAAACCAGATGAACGTGTTTCTTCTCATAAGACAAAATCGATCGGGTTACTGATTACAGTAGTTAAGGATTGAGAAGGGCAGTGTGAAAATCTGTGAATGAAAGTCTCTTAAGAACAGATTAGACAGATGTTGGAGGAGTTTGATAAATACAGTTGATCACACTTTGAACATTGAACTAGGTGACTTTTCAGAGAACCTCAGGTTCCTTTCTTCTGTAATTGGTGTTATTGCCACATCCCACAAACAAATTAACATGGGCCATGTCTGTGCTCAACCACTGGCTTTGAGGTGATGAAGTATATAAAGCAGGAATTGTATAAAGGATGTTGGGATATTGGATTCTGTAAATATGACAGATGGGAAATGACCCACCTGCTTTATTAATGTGAGATCCCTGTAGGAAAGCATTAATGTACTGCATTTGAGGTAACTAGACCTTGCCTAATTCCTCCTTTGAGACAAAACTGAAGCCAGGAAAATCACAAAATGTGATAGTTTGGGCTGGAAAGGACGTTTCTAATCCAAACCCCCTGGAATAAGCAGAGACATATTCAACTAGATCAGGTTGCTCTGAGCCCTGTCCAACCTGCTCTTGAATATTTGCAGAGATGGAGCATCAATGACCTCCCTGACAGTCTTTTACCCCCTTCATTGTAAAAAAAATCCTTTGTTATATCTCATCTAAATTGACCCTCTTTCGGTTTAAAACCATTACTCCTTCTCCTGCTGGAACAGGCCCACTGAAAATTCCTCTCCCCATCTCTCTCACAGGCCCCTTTAAGTACAGAAAGGCCACAAGAAGGTTTCCCTGGAGCCTTTTCTTCTCCAGGCTGAACAATCCCGACTCGCTTAGTCTTGCTTCATACCAGAGGTGCTCCAGCCCTCCAAGCATCTTCAGGGTTTGAACTGGACCCACTCCAACAGGACCACACCTTTCTTGTGCTAGACCCCAGAGCTGGACACCCAAGGGAGTCTTAGAATCGCCTCTTTTGACCTGTTGCCTGGGAGGGAGGAGTTGTAGGGAATTAAAAATTCAGCTGACTCCCTAGCAAGATAACCTGGTATGCAAAATTAGCTCATCAAAGCTTTATGTGCTCTGATTCTGCACAAATTCAATGCATGTACATTATCACAATGAACTGGAGCTGATCAGAGATACTAGAAGAATAAATATCTATAAGATTAATTAATTATCAGAAAGATACACTTCTTCCTCTGTAGAAGAGGAAGGAGGAGGAAGGACACAATCTGTAGTGCAGACACATTTGAATGCAGAAGCCCCTCAAGTCACTCTTCCTTGAAAATGGAGTCTGTAGACATACAATGTTTAGTGTCAGCTATAAAAAAATGCATCCTTGAACTCTGAACTCTTACTGAACTAAAGGGGTTTACAGAGATGTTTTATTAGTGATGTCTGAGGCACAAGCTAGTGTTACATTTTTAAAATAGAGAATGAAATTAGTTTTCACTCAGAGTTTGATGACTGTTTGAAGTAGGTTCAAAAGAAAAACACTATTTTTATGAAGGTGGAGTTTCTACAGGCACTGTTGCAGATATTGCCTTTGGCCATCTCAGGGTTTGGAAAGAGTGCTTTTTACAAGCTTCAATATGTGTTTTTAGGGGCTGATGTCCAATACTAGATGAAATAAAAGTCCATTCTGGTGACAGTACCCTACTAGCAATGAGTAGACAGTTGCAAAGAAACTTAAAACTGCAGGAATTAATTAGTTTCAAAAGCCATTAAAGTAAGAGAAATTGCTTAATAATAACTGATGGTAGAAAAGGGAGCTGAAAGGAGAAGAAACAAACGGTATGATAAGATAGAGGCTTGTTCCAGACACAGGGGCAGGGCTGAAGCACAACAGCTACTCATAGGAGACAAATTAAATGAAAAGTGTGGGAGGAGCAGAAGTAGGATTTAGTATAAGCAATATTTCATCCTCTAGGATTGTTATCATTTGTTAACCTGGGCTTCTAGTGGGAGGTGTTCCTGCCTGTGGTAGAGAGGTTGTAACTAGACGATCTTTAAGGTCAAACTCAACCCATCCTATGATTCTATGATCTCCTTGTCATGTCTGAGCCAAAACCAATATACAACAGCAAAACCTAACTAGATATAATGAAGATGGAGAAACTAATACTAGCAACTCAATTTTCACATTTAGGCTTTATTTTTTGATCATTATCTGTACTCTGTCCTCAGTTTCCTGTTACAAACAGTTTTGCTGTCTTCAGAGTAATAAGGAAAGACCTCCAGTGACAGGAAAAAACATCATGAATAAAATTGCTTAGCCTGAACTGAGTGGCAAAATGTAACATGACTTCTCTGCTCTTAGTTTACTCCATAATATTGCTTATTTTCTTTGCACTGCTGCGGGAAGGCACACCAGAAGTGAATGCTTTATTCTCCCTGTCCAAGCCCTCTGACCAGGCAGTGTTGAAGTTTGATGACAGATCTCTTCCTATAAATGTACGTTTAAAACACATAAAGTTAAACCAGAATCAAATGAACACCAGAAATCAGTTACTACAAGAATAAGCCATGGTTTGTGCAGTTATTGGTCAGAGATCGAGGAACATAAAGTGACAATTATTTCTGAGTGGGCAAAAAGCAGTAATTGCTCAATAGCGACTTGTACACATTCCTCTTGTAGTGACCTGTTTAATTTTGTTTCCTAATGAGTGGCATTTCCTCATCTGGAGAGACCAGCTTGTTGTCCCAGCTATAAAGAACTACTTAGGAACAGCCACACCTACCTGTGGAGTGACAGCTCTGACCCCTATTATTAGAGTCAACTCTATTATTCATGCTAAATTTTCTTTTGCACCTCCTCTTTTTTTCCCCTCTAGTGAACACACAAGCAATGAGCCCTCACTCAGTGCTGCTGCAGGTTTCATATTTACAGCAGTGTCCAACCGCTTTCCTCCTTTTGAGTAAATGCTAGATACTGTCTTTTAACTCACATCTTTATTTTAAAATTGAGGCATAAAACACAATGGGATAAACAAAAGGACAAATTAATATTTGCTTTCCACACCTAAAAAAACAAGAGTGGTGCACTTCTGATATTGATTCTGAGTAGCAATTTATCAAAAAGTCGTAGAAGGCACAAAGCACACGCTGCATCAGAAATAGAACTAGAGATCTTGGTTTGCTCTCTGGACCAGAAGCCCACACAGGTTTTAAAATAACAAATGGCTACTGTATTCATTTTGCAGGATTTTCTATTACTTCATAGCTGTATAAAATAAAATATTCATGTCCCAACTTTGTTCCCTGCCAAGCACTGATATGATTTAGTAGCAGATGGGGAGCTGGACTGTATTTGTTCAGTGTGGCAAAGGCTTCTTTGCCTACCACACTGAAATTATTTTGGGATTTACAGAACATCTATGTAACCATAGAGAAAGCAGCTTTCCAGACAGGCCAGACCATGTTGTGAAGGGAGGCAGTGCTGACTCATGCAGACTGAATTATGGCAAATAAAACTTTGCCAGCTGCTGAGCAGACACAGGAGTTTTACTTGCTATCCCTAGCTGCAGTGCAGGCAGGCAAAAATGCTCAAGCACACAGGAATTTCACAAGTGCCAAGTGCTGACAATAGCAAAGTAATGGGGTTGAGCAAGGTTATTTGTTGCAATTTTACAATCCTTATGCCACAATTAGTAAATAACGCCTTGGTGAAACGGAGCTGCAGTCATTTCAGACGCATTTGTTTCTCCACACTCAAGTTTTGATGCAAGCCAAGAAACCACTCTAATCCCAATAGGCTGGGATCCCTGCTACATTTGCTACAAATCTGTGGGTTTTTCCCCCCACAAATCTTTCACTTTTAGGTGCTAAAAACCTATTATTTCATACATACTGTTGGGTTCTGAGGACCAGTACTACTTTTGAGTAGTGTACCTCTTGTGTACTGAATTTTGTGAGGTTCTCTGGAATTACACATTTCTTTTAAGGGATGAATGATACAAATATTGTGAAAATTTGAAATAAATCTCAGATTTCAGAATGTTTCCTGAGTTGCTGTGAAACACAAATTTTCTCAGATTCACAGATTTCTGGAGAGATGCTATAAAAAAAGTACATACTATGACAAAGATAGGCAAAACAGGGTAAAACAGTAAAGTGATTTAATGATTAATAATTAATAAAATTAATAAAAACAGGGATTCGTTGAAATGGCAAAGAGATCACTGTGGTTTTAAGTTGTCTTATGGGAGTCTACACAAAAGATCTGTGTTGATGGAACACAGAAGTTTCCCCTGAGTGTGGCTCTTGCCTGCTGTAACGCTGAGTTGAGGTGCTGCTGCCCCCATCTGCCTGACATCCTGCTGGACTTTTTCATGAAAAACGGAAGCAAAGGCAAATTCTTTCACCAGCTGCAAGTAATAACGTTGTGCTGTACCTCAAATCAGTGACAAAGTTATTGCATTCAGAGGGTTGGATCTAATTTTGCAGTCTTTCCCCAGAATAGAGTTTAAAAAAACCTAAGGATTTAGGGGTTTTTTTTGGAGTTGAAAGTTGTCTTTGACCAGAGGTAAGTCTGTCAGAGCAAGTCACCTTGTCACTTACATTGACGTTAATGTTTAACAGAGTTTAAACCAGAGCTGAAATCAATGGAGTGTGAAAAGAGATCACACTATCAGCCATTAATGGGTCACTTGAATTTTCACGCAAGGTTTATCTTGCTTTTATCCTGCTTCTTGCTTTGGAAAAGGAAATCTATAACAATTTGCTGATCGACTTCACTGATCTACTCCCAGTGTTTCTGAAAATTCATTTGCCGGAGGAATTTTGGCTGCAGAATCACTAAAACACTTAAGAACAAATTATGTGATCAATAAATTCTCACCTGTTAACTTTAACCTTCATGGCTAAATAGATTAAGGCAAAATTATCCTTTTGTCCTGTGTCAGCAGCGTCAGGAAAAGGGCTTTTACTGCCTAACAAGATAAATCCACTGGCTCTTGGCAGTGGCAGTCCTTCCAAGAAATACTGCTCTGCATTGCTGTGGATGAATTTGCTTTTCCTCTTTTGAACTGGGATCATCATGGACTGGATGCCACTGCCCAGATTAGTGTCTTGGCACTTAGTGAGTATATTACTGGAGGGACAACTGCAAACATGGCAGTTTCAACCTGCTGGAAAGACAAAGAGTACAAGAGTTGTGTCCCATGTTTCTGCCAGGCTGAGGTCCTGGGCTATTTTGTCTTACAAGGACCCAGCTCAGTTCTGCCTGAGTAGTGCTCACTAGACTGACAGGATTTAAAATCAGATGAAAAATAAGGAACACCTTAATACAGAGACACAGCCAGGGAAAGAAGCTCTGTCATTACTATAAAGATGTTAAAGGTTCCTGGTAAAATTCCCATCTTTGCTTGGCATGATGAAGTCTTCATCAATCCTGGAGTGGTAAACAAGAAACAGGAAACTTCACAGGCATCATTCCATGTAAATCTGTATCTGCAAACTCTGCTTTTCCCAGGTTGCAATGGAACAACTCAATACACCTGTGCATCCCCAGACTATTCTTGACTTCACCCTTCAGTCAGAGAAACTGCCCAGGGAAAGTCCATATCAATTCCACAGCAATAAGGCAGCTTTGAATCAGAGCCTGCAATAAGTCAATTTAAACACAAACCCATGGACAGGTTTAATTTCAGCATTTGCATAAGTACTTTAGTTTTTCCACCACACATCCACCCTTTTTTCAGTGCAGAAAATGAATAATGCTGCAAGGTGAATTGTGCTTCCTGAATTGTTAAAGTGTTTGTAACCTTCCTTATTCACTAAGTAGCCTTGGGTTTTATTTAACAACCATTCAGAAGCAGTGTTGAATAAAAATATATTTTAGTTGATTTTCTCTTGGGTGTTTATGTTATTCTTTCTGTAAGGGTAGCTTCACAAACGCAGCTTTTTCTTCACAAGATTCCTGAGGCAAGTTAATATTAGTATCTTCATCTTACAGATGAAGAACAGAAAGGTGGAGCAATTTAAGCAAGAACATTTCAAACATTTGCTATTCTTGGATACTTCTCTTGGGACACAAAGGCTTACTTGAAGGACTTGCTCTGCCTGGTTTCATTTGGAGTGGGATGTACTTTCCACAGAGCAAATCACACGCAGCTCAAGTCAGCACGGCAGAAATCAAAGGCTGGAACAAGCTACAGTGCAACTCCTCTCCAAGTAAACCAATTTGTCATCACTTGTCACATTCCCACCTTCCTTCTGTTCCCAGCCATATGTTCCCCTCCCCTTCCACCAGCACTGGCACCTGCCTGACTCCTTCTGTGAGCTCAGCCTAAGGAAAGAGAGAAAAATGTGTGATTTCTTTCTGACAACAAGCTACAAAGTCAGTTTTGCATTTATAATAATCATAGAATCCTAGAACGGCTTGGCTGGGAAGAGACCTTAAAGATCATCTAATTCCACCACCCCTTCCATGGGCAGGGACACCTTCCACTAGGTCGTTCAGAGCTCCCTCCAAACCGGCCCTATAAAGTAATTTATTTGTTTTTAGTGTACATTATTACTAATTCTAATAATAATGATTTTATTTATATACAGTTAGGCATTAGCAATTACATTTAAATTTACTATTGATTTACATAATATAGCAATCAGAAAAGCTTATAAATAGTCATTACAAATTATCGCAATGTAATTTACATATAACTTATGCATATTGAAATAACACATTATCATGTATTATTTATAAATTAAATTTTATAATACCAGAACTCCATAAGCTTTCGATGGTACCGCGGAGGAGGGGGAGCACCCACCCAGCACGGCAGCCCCTGCACTGAGGGGCTCACGGCTCGTCAAACCAGTTACATTTTCAGGCATCAGTGAATCACCCAAAAACGCCTTTTACTTGTTTTTTTAACAACTTCCCCTTCTCCCGCTCCGTCCCTCCGTCCCTCCCAGCTCCCGCCCTCACGGGCGGGGCGCGCCGGGGTCGCCGCGCATGCGCGCCGGGACCACGTTGGGGAAGCGCCGGTCCCCGGGAGCGATTCCCGGAGCCATTCCCGGGAGCGATGTTCCGCCGTCCCCCGCGCAACTTCCGCGGCCGGCGGCGCGCAGCCTCTAGCGGCAGCAGCGAGGACGAGCCGGAGCCACGGCCGGAGCCGGCCGCATCCCCGTCCCCAGACTCTGGCGCCAGCTCGCCCTCGGAGCGGGAAGCGGAGCCCGAGGAGGCCGAGGGCGATGCCCCCGGCGCGGAGGGGCCGCTCCCCGGGGAGGAGCCGGCCCGCAGCCCCCGCGGCCGGGCGCGCACAGCAAGGCCGGGCCCGGGACAGCGCCAAGCCGGGGCCGCAGCGGGGCTGGGTCGGGCCGGGAAGGAGCTGCTGAGCTTCGGCGGCGAGGAGGAGCGGGAAGGTGAGGAGGGGTTGTGTGTGAATGTCCCGCAGAGCAGGGCCGGGGGCTCCGGGATCGGGCTGCCTTGGGCTCTCGAACCCCGCGCTGGGCACTCTCCTGCCTCTCGCTGTAAACACACCCAGCGGTGCTGTGTCCGGGGAAGGGCTCTCGGCAGGGTTTGCGCGATAAACCCGCACGAAAGTATGGGCTGCGCCTGCTTGGTCTGGAAAGGACAGCGGCTCTCATCAGTCGGTCCAAATATCTCAAACGTGTCGAGAGAATGGTGCCAGACTCTCTTCAGGATGAGAAGCAGTGGCCATAAACTAAAACACAAGAAGTTTCACCTCAACACGAGGAAGAACTTTTTTACATCACGGGTGGCAGGGCAGTGGAACAGCTGCCGAGGGAGGGCGTGGGATCTCCCTCTCTGGAGACATTCCAAAGCCACCTGGACACATTCCTGCCTCACCTGCTCCAGGTGAACTGCCCTGGCAGGGGCGTTGGCCAAGGTGATCTCCAGAGGTCCCTTTCAATCCTAAAAATCCTGTGATTCTGTGAAAAGTACTTAGACAATTATTTATGATCATGTTCTTCCATCTGGAAAGCATCTGAAATCTTACAGCTGGAGAAAACCAGAGAGAGCAAGTACTGTGTTATTTCATGACTAGTTAATGATGAACAGGCTTAAGTAAATGAAACTTAAATGTTTAGTTGACACTTCTGGGCTGTTGCTGCTGTGGTTGATGAGAAGACATAGCCACCTTGGTGGGGGCAAGCTACAAAGAGGCCCTGCATTTCAGCAGTGCAGTGTTGCTGTGTTGAGGAGGCTGAGCTGCACAGTTTTTAACTAAGAGGTGATCAGTCATGAGTGATAAAGCCACAGTAATATTTAAAATTAATCCAGCCAGAACTGAAAGACTGGACATAGCCCTTAGTGCCATGGTCTTGTTGACATGTTGGTGTTTGGTCATAGGTTGGACTTGATCTCAGAGGTCCTTCCCAACCTAACTGATTTTGTGATTCAGAAGTTATGCTGTGCACACAGAGTTTAAATGCACTTTTGTATGTAGTACATATATATTATATGTATGTGCATGTGTATTGTTGACTTTATTAATATTACTCAGAATTGCTTTGTTTTATCTGGTAGGTGAAGAGTTTTTTAAAATTAAAAAGCCATCCTTCAACGAAGTAACGTTTAGAATTAAAAAGAAGGAAAGCCTGTTCCCTGCACAGACAGAAGCTGAAGAAAGCAAAAGTAAGTATTTTTTTTTTTAGTTAAATATTGTATTAAATGTGTGAAGGGTGATGTAAAAATACTTCTGATAGATGTTTTTTACTTGTTAATTGAACCCAGAATTATACTTAAAACATTAGTTTACAGTTTATAATTGTAATGTATTTGTGCTGAATTTATTTTCTGTTTGACCTTGGTAAAACATTATCAGAACTTGGGGGCTGTTCTTGAGGAAACCTGATTATGCAGAACCATGTACCTACATCAAAGTTAACAAGGTGCTGCTAAGTTTAAACCTCAACATCTTATCTTTCAAACTATTGACCAGGTATCCACTGCTTATTACTGTCAAGTTGCAGTTTGATCTGAGTATTTGCATTGAGGGAAAATGTGGGCTTAGTAGCATTTTGTTTGATAAAACTCAATGTAAACATTATTAAATTGTGTGCTCTTACAGCATTTAAATATTTTGATTGAATGCAGTCAATTGCCTTGATTATTCTGGTAGTATCCATAGTTTCATTGAAATATAGTCAGTTGCCCAGAGAGGCTGTGGACTCCACATCCCTGGAAGTGTTCAAGGCCAGGTTGGGTGGAGCTCTGAGCACCTGGTCTAGTGGAAGGTGTCCCTGCCTATGGCAGGGGAATTGGAACTACATGATCTTTAAGGTACCTTCCAACCCAAACCATTCTGTGGTAAGTTTCCTGTTGGAATATTTGGAGCTTGTGTGCTTTAGAAGAAAACGTGTCTAAAAGTTCTCTTTATGTATTCCCCTTTTTACACCTCTGTCAATTCACAGATATACCATATTTGCTAATTTTAGATAAAAGTAAATTAGGTTGAGATTGAGCAATAATTCCCTTTGAGATTGAGATGGTAAATTTAATAACTCCTTATAAAAGCATATCATATTCTTATAAAAGGTGATACATTCTGTTGTTCAGTAATCTGATGATTTACAGAAAGTGTAGTGGCAGATGAAGAGAAATCAGTATTTTTAAAGAATTTGATAATAGCTGGAGACAAAACAGATACAAATATTTATGGTTTAGATAAGGACTCCCTCATTGTTAATGCTTCAAAAAAAGTGCTTTCTAAATGCAGTTTTTCAAGTCAAGAATCCAAATACGCTGTGAGCAATCAGAATATTAATTAGTTGTTATCTGAGAGCTGATCTCATTGCTTTTGTGCATGTAAATACACTCTGTGTCTCAGAAGGACTTGTAGTCTTTCTCTGGGAAGCATAATCAAAGAATGCTTTTATTCAATACAAGAATTGGCTTGTAAGTGTCCTGGAATATTACAGTTTGACTTGTTTTGATAAGAACAGGTGGAGATAGACAAGTGACCAGTCTTTGCTGCAGCAAGCTGTAAATAATTTCTGGTAACCAGTTATGGCACATTATATTCCAGCTGTTGAAACTGAAATAATGGATCATACTTTTTTCCCCCATAATGCAGAAATCTGTCAGTTGGATCCTAGAGTTGGCAATACCAAAGATACTCATGAAGAGGAGGAGGAGAATGAGGATGAAACTTACTCTTCACTGAATGAGGACTACAACAGTTCAGACTCTGAAAATGAACCCAGCTCTCCACAGAGGAGGAAGGATTTATTACCAGGTTTGTTCCTGTCTTTTTGTTTGTTTGTTTTTTTTTGTTGTTTAAGAAAGCTATTTTAGAACACTCTGTGTTTGAAGAACCTGACAAGTTAGGTGAGATGAGTTCTGCTCAGCTTAAATCACCTAAGGTATAGGCATCTGTTTATCCTGAGTCAGGGCTACTCTTCTGGAAGGATAGTGATGGTTCCCCCATATTTTCAGTTGCAAACATTCGCTGTCTTTCTGTGCTAATTTTGGGAATGGAGCAGAAATTATGAGCACTGGTTATAGAAGAAAGGCACCAGAAAATTCTTCTAGTGATGCACAGTTCCCTTCATGTGGTAAAAACAAAAACTCATTTTGAGGCTGAGAACCACTTTTTCATCTCCTTATATTCTACATGGTAATCATAATAGAAAACCATCTTGTGTTCTGTATCCAGAGCTGTACAGTGGTGCTGAACAGTTGTGAGGATTAGCATTAGATATAGAGTGTTACTTTTAATCTCTTCCTTAAATTATCTCTCTCTTTGATGCAGGCAGTATCCCCAGTGCAGCTCACGTTGAGGCTGCCCGGAGGAAGCGTCACTTAGCCAGGACAGAGGCTGATTATCTTCCCCTGGATGTTTCAAACAGTCCTCAGGTCTCTCAGAGAAGAGGAAGCAGTGGTTTGGAGAGTGAAGATGAGTCTGAAACAAAGAATCTCGATTTTGCTCCTAAATTGAGATCTCTTAGGCAGAGGATGACTGAAGACACGGGTGAGTTTGTGGTGTTTCTCCCAGAGGCTTTGTTTTAGTCTCTGGAACAATGTGGGATTTGTCCAGTAGGGAGTGACCTTTGCTTCTCAGGGCTCTTGGAAAAAGGCTGTGCAGTTGGTACTCATATGGGTCATTAACCTGGTTTAGATCTCACTTGTGGTGGTACAGGATACTTTGAGAAACGTTTACAAAATTATTTTTGGCCTTGCTGACTGCAAGAAAATGGCCTTGTAAAAGGCACATTTACTGTGAAAAAAGTTACTGTAAGTCCTGCCTCCTGCTTCTGGTCTGGTCTTCCAAGTGCTCTCCCTGCACTGACATTATAAATTTGGAAAATGAAAAACAAACAAACCAGCATTCCAGCCCTTTAGAAGTAAACAAAGCTACTGCATGCAAAACATGACTGGCTTTTCCATTTTTTTTATTCCCTTAGAGCTGTTTTGAGTGTTGTTTATGAAGCACAGGTTTGCTTTAGTATTTGGATAAGGGCTATAAGGAATGCATAACTATGAGCAGAATCTGCCATTCAAATTAATGGTAATGACATGTTTTTGTATCTGTAGTTGAGTGGATGTTCTGGAATGCTCAAGGGTTGGTTTGGTGTAGTGTCACAGTCTATACTTACACTCTTATTCACATGTATTATGCACAGCATTGCTTTGAGACATAAAAACAAGATGTTTGTGTGCTTCCTACTGTGGTAGTAGTTGTCTGAGAAACAGTTGGGGAAATGAATGTTAGTATGAATTCTACAAATCACAGTTTCCTTTTCCAAACCTTCCTGACCTTTCAGTTTTGCAGTCCTGCATCTGCAGGTTTTTCATCTGCTGTTTTTTTTGTGTACCACTTCTCAGTATAAGTTGAGAGACCCATTGTTGCTTTAGCTGGAGGAGAACATGAGAGGGGGAAAAATAAAGGGGGTAGTTACATCTAAAAACAGTTGTTTTAACTTCCAGCATCTGTGGGTGATGGATCGAGTGACGATGAAGCCAAGTGGGAAGAACAGCAAATAAAGAAAGCTGTTAAACTCTCTCAGGTGATACATGCTTTCCTAACCATTGGAAATCGCTTTTTGCTTATAGGCAAGAGAGCTTGTCTGGAGTACTGTTGTATCTCCATCCTGCCCTCTCATTAAAGGAGGATTTTAGGAAGTTATTCCCTGATTCTTCAGGGAAAGATGATTAGAAATATGGAAAGATGATAATGAAAATCTTTAATCTCTGTCTGTCTGTTGAGAAACAGTGTGGTAGTGTCAACCTCAAAGGCAAAGGTATCTGTTTTGGTAAGATATCACAAGAAGCAGAGAAGAAAATTCTGAACTCTGATTTTTTTGCTGCCATGCAAGAGATCTTGAAAGCAAGCATGTGCAAATAAGACAAATGTGGCAAACTTGCAAAGCAAAAATTACTCTTTTATTCTGCTAAATTTCTTTTGGGTGGCAATCTGAGAGTTCTCTTCACAGTTCAGCACAATGCTGTCTTTTTTCCAATAAGTAATTGGCAAAAATAAACTATATTCTGATGTGCTGGAAGTTTTGTTTCTTGCTTGGATCACCTACTCTGGATTAGACTAGGAGCATTCAAATAACCAGCTCTTCACTGAGGTCAGAATTGACAGCTGTAGAAATTTTTCCATTTTGGAAAATTCAGGGAGTAAGGAATGGGAGAAAGTTATAGCTTTCTGAGACTGATGTTCAAATCCAGTATGATATGTGATCTCAGGTCTTCATAGTTTATGAAAAAGTTAATTCTGCTCTTCAGGAAGTGGCCACGATTTTTAGCAGTGGACCTTATTAGTTATGGACTTCATTTTTTCAATTGATTGGGTTTTTTCTAGATTTTTTTTGTGATTGAAATACATACCTTTATATAAGATGTTTAGTATTCAAATGATGTCTTGTTGATCTGTAGAGTTGTAAAGGGAGAATTTGTGTAATTGTGTATTAAAAATTGACACTTAATTCTCGTAGGAAATTTGTGATGATGCTTCAGTGCATAAATATCAACCAAGCAAACCCAAGTTTGATACCTCTGTTTCTCTACCACCTGTGAATCTGGAAATTGTGAAGAAGCGACTGACTGAAAGGTAACTTAACTCCTTAACTTATGAGTTGTCTGAGTTTTTGACAGAGTGAGACAACAGCTTTGAAGTCTTAATCTTTTTTCCAGAGCATTGGGCTTCTTTTGGGTTCTTTTCTTGTATAAACATGTCTAATGGAATACTATACATTTTTTACTTTTTGTGGCAATGCTTTGTTAGAGGGGAGCATTTGTACTTTCCAGGAGTGTTTCTGTCAACTCAGACTTTAGAAAGTAAATTTATTTATTTGGCAGCAGCTTTTTATGCTTGCTGGCAGTTCCTGACAGGAGCCTTGGCTTGATGTTCAGTTTGCCCAGCAAGCAGAACTTCACTGGGGGCAGGTGGAGCTAGCACACCCACCCCTCCTATGGTATTTCTTATACCAGCTGCAAAAATAGCCCACTGTTTCCTAAAGCATCCCAAGTTCTCTGCAGTTCAGAACGTGCCTGGATCTTTTTCTTTAGTTGTGTGCTAGGCTGTGACTTCTCTTGAGCAGCTCAATTGCTGTGTGGGTTGGACATGGGAACCTCCTGGAGGGTGTGTGGGAAGGACAGCTGGGGTCAGGCATCCCAAGGTAAGCCATCCCCTGTCATCCCTCCCAGCACTGGGAAGCAGCTGTTAAGCTAAGTTTAGACAAGTAACTTAATACAAGTGAAACATAAATTGTGCTGTGAACTTCCACCAGGATCTCTCTATATAATCTTTGCTTTGTATGGAACATCACTGATGCATTTGTTTAGAAAAATGAAACTAAGCTGGACTAAATATTTTTGAGGAGTTGTATGCTTTCTTAGCTTTAATTATCTGAAGGGAATTGAGTTAACTGTAGGAGGAATTTATGTACAGAATCAAAAATAAGAATACAGCTGTCAAATGGGAAACTTGTCTGGAAAACAGCAAGAAGGGGAGGGGGAATCTGTTTGGTGTAAACTTTGTAGATGTTTTTAACATAATAGATTGAAATAGATTAATCTTGTTTCTTTTTAATTTGTAGCACAGTAGAACACAATGGTTTATTCTCTTTGGCAATAGGTGAACTAAAATTTGGGTGAAGGAGGTGAAATAAATTGTGGTCTGTGCCTTGATTCTGTTTTAGGCCTGCTTAAACTGAGCAAGCACTTGGGATATGTAAGGAGGGAAGGGGTAAAAAAGAGAGGAAGCAGAGTTGTAATATATGTAAATGTTTGTGTGCTGCCTGTCTGCTAGAGACAGCTGTGGACAGAAGTTTTTGGTGTTTATCACACAATACTAAGAGTTCTCAGTTGGATTGTATTTAATAGTGAGCACATTGTGAATGCTTACGGGTACTTCTGTCATGCAACTTTTATTAACTGGTATGGACATGGTGATGTGAGCTGTAGTTTTTACCAGATTACATTGGGTAGACTATTTAATAATGTGATACCATGTAATTTTGACTTTCATGTTTTTGGTAAATGTGGTATATTGAGGAATCCAGGTAAAATACCTGTGGTGCTTTCAAAACCAGCACCACGTAAATGACATTTGGGTCTCCAAAGCATGATGTTTCTCCATACCCTGTGCTTCTGTAAATGTCGGCATGGGTAAATCTTTCAGTGCTGCTCAGATCAAATGCAAGTGCTATTATTAGCACAGGCAAAGATTTTGTATGTGATTATAATGGGAAAAATGTTCTGGAATGCATCAGCTGTTAAGTTGGCAATAGTTCTGATTGTCTGGGTTTCTCTCTTTTAGGATAACATCCTTACGGGATGTGCACCGCGCCCACCAGAGAGAGTATGAAAAATATATGGAGGATATTGAGAGCTCAAAGCTGTCTGTCCAGGAGCTGGAGAAGTCTTCAGATGCAGCTTTGAATTACAAATTCTACAGGGCCATGAAAACATATGTAGAAAACTTGATAAACTGTTTGAATGAAAAGGTATATACATTTTCCTTTTTATTTTTTTTTAAGATGATAAAGGTGTATTCTCTCAGTGAAAAATGAGGGATACCACCCAGTTAAAAATCAGTTCTGTCAGAACAAAATTTAATTTTAATGTACTTTTCTGATACTGCGCAGTTGTGCATTTCTTCAGGTAACTTTAAGAAGAAATGTTATTTAGTGAATACATTTTCTTCAATGGCTAGTGCCTCAAAAGCAAGCTGCACTAAAACATGGGACTAACAGTGTTCTGGTGAACCCTTTTGTATGAAGCCTTAGTCCTTGATGTGTAAATGGCATTTAATTTGTGTTTTCAGCCTTATCAAAGAAAGCCTGAAAACTGCCATGACTGGGAACTTACTCTTCAATCTATGACACTTCAGGTTCTAATTTTACAGCTGTACTAAAAACCCATGGAAGTTGGTTTTCATTCATTCTTGTGAGATTTAAATCAACTGAAAGCCTGATTAGTGTTTATTGTATTGCAGCTGAAGGACATTAATGAACTGGAATGGGCGGTACATTCCCTTCTTCAGCAACGAGCCGTGAGAGTATCGAAGCGAAGGCAAGAGGAACTGAAAAATGAATCTGCTTATATTCAGCATCTGACAAGTTAGTACAAAGTTCATTATTTTTCACCTTTGATCTCCTTTACCCTTCCCATTGTCAGTAGGCTTATTCTGCTGTACCTCATTTGAAATTATTAGCTCAGTAATGCCCATGATACTGTTTTTCTCTGGTTTAATTTTTCTGAATATGACATGGCTGAGTACCTTGTCAATTTTTAATTGTTCAATTTCACATCAATATTTAAAAAGAGAAATGGTAGTCAGTTTTCCAGTAGCTCTCAAGTTGGAGAAAGCTTGCTTATTGAATTCTGTGAATATCTGAAAAAGCTGTGTGTAATTAGCAACATCACTTTTATCTGAGAGTGTCTGTAAGGCTATGTGTGTGCTCAGATTGTAGGTTTCAAGCTAGGAGGTGACACAGGTGGCAGAGCATGAAGACAGAAGCTACTTAGTGTAAGGATTTTATCTAAAAGAAAGCTGTGTTTCAGTCACTTTTGGAAAAATTAGTACAATTTTCTCAGCCTATATTTTCTTTCCTCACCAAGATACTGTTTATACGCTGTGTGAATCTCTAGCTGCTGCTATTTAAAAAACCCAAACAAAGCAGACCTCCAAAACCAAACCCTTTAAAACTGTTTAGGCAAAGCTGAGAGCAATATGCTTGGAGCTGCTAGGAACAGATGGAGGGCAGATGCACTGTATCCTGGTAAATACTAAATCATATGGGTTCAGTCTTCTCACTTCAGAGGATAAACTGCTGATGAGAGAAAGTAGCAGCCTGGATGGTTTTGTAAAATGGTGTAGCCAACTGACAGCAGGTGTAAGGAGGAAAGGGTAATGCCATAGTAAGAGCTGCTATTAAAATGATTTTACCTCCAGCTCTTTACAAATGAGACTGTGTTGCATGTTTAGCAGCACAGAGCATTGTTTTTATGTTCCTAGTTGTATTTAATATAGTGGAAAAGCTGGTTTTCCTTACATGATAGTACTTCAGTAGTAGTACACCCTTTCTCTTCGGCATGTTTTGCCCATCAGCCAGTAAGTGCTACAAGGAATTTACTCTGATTTAGTCTGGATACTGTTAGAGTTTTGACTAGGTTTGTTCTTTTGTTTGCTGTTTTCCAGATTAAAAAAAAAACCAACAAAACCTAACAAAACAATAGGAGATTGTTTCCTGTTTGAAAATAAAACAGAAACTTTAAAAACATACCACTTTATTTTTGATTGTCTTATAGGTGGGAATGACAATCCAGTGAAAAGTAAATTGGAAGGTGCTGAGAAGACAAAGCTTTTGGAAATGTGTGAGCATCGAAGGTAACTGTTACATAGAGGTGCACTTAACTCTGATAAAAGTGCTGTGCACTGACTTTCTGTCATTCCTGCAGTCATGAATGTAAGCCTGTAGGATTACTAAATGAGATTACACTGAAAATATTTCAGTATTTGGTTTCCTAATCTTGAAATACATGGAAGCCATGTATGTATTAAAGTCATTCTCTTCATGTTGATTTGAGCCTGAATGCTAATAGACCTGGATATTTGAAATTAAAAAACCTTACTTGAGACAAATCTATGATGGAAGCTTTTTCCTTTCTGATTTAATTAATAATATGAACTTTTACAGTAACATATTTTTGTATTACATATTTGTATTTTGTATAAATAGTAAAATTGGGCAGAATTGTTTCTGCTGGAGAGGTGGTTGTGGTGATGAAGCAAATCAACCTCTAGCCCCAGGTTTGCTATCAGTGGGTACATTTTGGATGTTCAGAGATTGGTACCAATTTTTATATTATTGGGAGCTTTAAAAGTTTTACAGTTGCAGTGGTATCTCAAGTCATAATTATACTTGGAAGCAGCAAGTACCTTGGAATTTTAATGGATGAAAAGTGGTATAATAACAGCAATTTCCACTCAAATCAGTTACTGTGTAATGTTAATTGATTTAAATAACTGTTTAGAAGTATTTATGCAATATTATTTCCATATAATTTATCATTTTCCTGTGGTAGAAATTCAAGCCATTGATTTTGCATCCTTTTTTTCTTGATGCCGTGGCAGTAGTTTTTAGAACCTCACTGGCACATGGGTGCTATCACCTGTAGGTGATATATCCTGTAGGTTGTTGAACAAGTGATCCAGGACTGACAGGACAGTCTGAGAGCTCAGTAAACACACACTAAACTGTCAGACAGGATCCAGTTCAATACCAGATGCACAGTGTTGCAGGTGGGATGAGTTTTTTGCCTCATCAGTGGTGAGGAGGTGAAGTGAAGGTTATTTCATGACTCTTGAGGGATGTTAATGATGTTGCTCTAAGCTCTTGGATGTCAGTTCCCAAATCCCCTCCTTTTTCCACAGTTTAAGAGTCCATTTGATTTCTTTGCTCCCCCATTGCCTCTCCTTAGGCTGTTTTTCTCGTGATCTGTTTTAAGTACATGTGTTGAAGTTGGACTATTTTCTTTAAGCTTTCTCCTGCACACAGGAGAGGATAACTCATCTGGCTTCATTCCGAAATGCAGGACTTGCAGGCGGCAGGCGAGGGAGCAGGCAGGAGAAGGAGATCACCACGAGGGCTTGTCAAGTGATGAGGAGCTGACTCCCACAGAGGTGGACGAGTTCCAGAAGAGCAAAGGTTGGTTACAGTCCTAATCTGATGTCCTAGATCAAGATCTCTTGATATTTCTTTAATGATTCCTGTTTTTAAAGGAAAGGTAGAGGAATACTTGGTTTGAGTTCCATGTTTTTATTCGCACACTGTAGAAAAAACAGTGCCCAGGCAGTTCTCACTAATGACTTGGGAAGAATGAATGAGTGCTTGTAGATTTCCTGTGGTGGCAGTACTATACATGGCTTTTTAAACTGTAGGTAAGATCTGTCAGATTATGCCAAAGCTGATCTGACAGCACTCAGTGCAGTGCTGCAACATGTTTTGTACAGTAAATTTATTTCCTGAAGCTGGAGTAAGAATTAAAGGTTGTTTTAATTATCTTGAGTGAACAGATGAAGATGAGGAAGAGGAGGGAAAGGTATAATAGCTTTTCTTCATGTAACAGCAGAAGGATTTTGACACCTGAAATGTTAACATTGTGGAACAATGTTTGAAACATAGTAGTTATATAAATCTGTGAAATAGAGGATGAAGAAACTTCCCTTTTCTTGGTCTTCTGACACTATTTGTTTCTAAAACTGGGTTTTTGCGGGAGCTGTTTTTAAACCATTTCAATGTGGGGTGTGTCAAAGATAAATAACAAATGCAATTCTCCTAAAAATATGTCTTATGTCCTATAGATGTATAAACTCTTCACCTTATGCCTCAATAAGTTCTGTGCTTGTTTCTTTTTATTCCCAATGAATATTATCCATAGATAATATTTTAGAGGATAGTAGGAAAATCTTTGAAGATGTACATGCAGATTTTTGTGACATCAGAAAAATCCTGTTGAAATTCCAGGAGTGGAAAGAGAAGTTTCCTGACTCTTACTGTGATGCTTACATCAGTTTCTGCCTGCCTAAGCTATTAAATCCATTAATCAGAGTTCAGTTAATAAGTTGGAATCCTCTCGAGGTAGGTGCATCAGCTGACATATTTGTTAAAATTTTTGTGTTTATTATGTATTAATATGAAAAATTATTATTTTTTTTTCCTATACATAGCACAATGTGTTGGAAATTAAGACAGCTACTGTGGCTACTGTGTTGTGTCAAAAACTGAACTATATTGTGGAATCTTCCCCTTTCCTTTTACCTCCAGCACCTTTTGCCACACCTCCTGTAAAAATAGTTCTTCTACTGGGTTCTTTGAAGACACTTGAACAATCCCACTCATTAAATTCTAGCTTTAAGTCTAGTTTTGCTGTTTTGGCCTATTCAGCAATGAGGGTGGATCTGAAATTAAGTGGGAATTTGGGGTGTTATTGGATAGAGCTTTTCTCTTAGTGCTGGCCAGCTGAACAACTAACAGGAGTCATCTTTCAGCAGAATTTTACAGAGCTGGAAGAGATGCCCTGGTTCAGAGCTATAGAAGAATTCAGTGATGCAGAAAATGTATCTGAATCAAAAAGGGATGATGATCATGATAAAGAAGTTTTGCCTAGAGTGATTGAAAAAACTATTCTTCCCAAAATTGCAGGTATGATAAGATTGTATTGAAAATATTCACTGCAGCTACACAATAAAACCTTAAATAAAACCGATAATATCAAATAATGTTGGTAATATGACAGTGCTCTAAGAGGCAATGATTGTGTAGTTCCACAGAGTGAGGGTATGGTGGCCTCTTCAAAATTATTGTGAGAGGCTGAGCTTTTTATATGTTTACTTCTGTTATATTGTAATGGCTTGAAACTTAGACTGGTAAGTACATGCATATTATGAGTGAAATAAATTACTATTTTTTTCAGGATTTGTGAAGAGTGTGTGGGATCCTTTATCTACTTCACAGACAAAGAACCTTGTACAGATTTGCAATAACATCTTTGGAAAACAAATCCTTTCCAAAAATGAGCCCAGCCGAGCAAGAGAGGTAAAAGCTGTGGTACAGAGAAAGGGGAACTTCATCTACCGTGTGTACTTTTGTGTGTGCTCCTATGGGCACTGAGAACATTCTCCTGAAGTTGTTTGGTTCTGATTACATTTTTGTTTTGTCTCTTTATATTAAGGGGATTTAACAGTTAAACTTCCAGATCTCTGATTCTCTCCTTGTTGAAGATGATGATGGAGAAATTAACTACTGTTCATAGAAAAATTCTGCCTATTCTGTATCTGTCCAGAATCTGTTTGTAGATCTCATCTTCCTTCACTGCAATAACAATGATTTGCATTTAATTATCTTTCCAAATTTGAGCTTTAAATACTGGCAGTGTTTCAGTAGTCTATTCCTTAAGCTTTTATTTATAAAGTAGGCCTAGAATTTTAAAACTTGAGAATCCCCAGAGTTTCATTAATTGGTGAGGAGAAAAAATACTATGTAATCCTAGCAATCCTTTAAGAATTACTTTTATATTCACTCTAGGAAGTCCTTCTTAGCCTGATTCTGGGTTTATTCTGATGTAGATCAG
This sequence comes from Parus major, assembly GCF_001522545.3. Classification (NCBI taxonomy): domain Eukaryota; kingdom Metazoa; phylum Chordata; class Aves; order Passeriformes; family Paridae; genus Parus; species Parus major. The sequence goes on from NC_031770.1 coordinate 106,300,933, forward strand.
GAGGTTTATCTAGTGAAAATCAGATGGATTAAGTGGTGAAATGGGATAGATGTTTGGGCCCAGAGTATGAAAAGAAATATTTTAAAGAAAATGTTTATGCCTTCCAAAGTTTGCTGTTTTGAAACCATGGCTTAAAGTCAAGTGATACAACTTATCTTAGCAAGAATTTTAAATAAATAAATAGGATTAAGAAAAAGGTAGGTGGCAGTCTATGGTACCTGAAAACATGTTCCTCAGAAATGCATACTATCCTAGCTATGGTGAATTTTTTTTTTTTTAAACATAAAATTTAACATCTTTTAATGGAGATCCCATGTGTAAAACTTAGGTTTTAATCTGTACAGTTTTCCTGCTGCCTTGCAGATTAATGTGCAAAAAAAGGCCTCACCTAGGGATATAGCTTAGGGATATAGCAAAACCCTCTAGGCTAAGCCTATAGATAATTACAGCTGTGATTTGTCTGCTGTTTCTATTTTTTATTCAGGGTCTCAATGTGTGTTACATACAAATGGCAGCTGCACTTATCTCTTAAGATATCAGACCTCTTGATGAACTAAATAACCTTTGAGATTGTTACAAGTGGAATATGAAGTCTTTCTTCTGAGGACACATTAATAATTCCTTTTTAATAGGATTTGATGAACACAGTTGTCCTAAGAATGAAGAAATCTGTAGAGGAAGATGTCTTTATTCCTCTGTATCCCAAAAGGTAAGCTAGCCCTGTGAGTCTCTTAAGTTTCTATTTTTTTTAGTTCCTCTACTTTCTCACCTACAGATGTAAATGAAATATTGTAGACATCCATGTCTGAGAGATCAGATGTCTGTTTATCTTCTTTTAAATCAAACAAAAAATAACCTTTATTTTAACTTTTTCTTCCCATGATCAGCACTGTAGAAGACAAGTCATCACTACGTTCAAAATTTCGAGAAAGACGGTTTTGGTCAGCTGTTAAGGTAGAGCAAATTGTTCTGGTTCTGTTCTCTTTGTCCTCTCTGAAATTCATTTCATTGGAAACATTAACATCCCAGCCAATATTCCAGTTTTTCTGCTGTTCATGTTGGCTATCCTCCTCCTTGACTCAGAGCAGGTTAATTATCAGGTAACTTAACCTCAAGGTATTATACCTAAACACAGCCTTACACCAGGATCAGAAATGACAGTTGTAAGGGTTTATAGTGATAGAGACAACAGAAAAAACCCTCAGTGCCTAATAATACTGACATGAACTACAAAAAGATCTTTGTGATACCACAAACTGTCATTGTCATGTCATGAGGGACTGTGTGTAGTCTCGTCCTGAGCAGCTGTAGTAACTTTTCACTCCTGTCTTCGATTCTCTTAAAGTTTGCTTAGTTGCCTTCTGTATTTAGCAAATTGTTAAACCTCCTAGAAGGGTAAAATGTTCCACCCTTGGGAGGTCATATATACACATATACAGGTGCATATAGATGTCTGTACATACACATAGATGTACTTGTAATATTAATTAGGTTATTTACTCTATGCAGTTTATTGGTGGCTAACTGACCAGAAGTTTGGAGAGTGTAAATCCTAGAGTTTGAGGACTTGAATTGGATGCACATAGTACCTTTCTGTGATCTTTCTTTTATGAAACTTGTAACAGTTTTAGCATACTTCCAGCTAGCAGCTCTACAGATCCTTTGTTCTTTACTGCAGCTGCTTTCCAATGTTGTTCTTTGGGATGGGATTGTCCAGGAAGACAAGGTCCGTGATTTGGGACTGAGCAAGTTGCTGAATCGTTACCTTCTCCTGAACATCCTAAACACACCACTAGGGCTGGATAATATAGAAAAGTGTAATAAGGTAAAAGATAATGTTCTTTGGAAAAGCATGTATGCTAAAAGCCTTTTTTCATGGAGAGGGGTCAACACTAAAGGTAGAATATTTTTTAAAAAATTTAAACATTTAAAATTTGATTTTAATTTTTTTCTTTTAATAACCTTGCTGCATAAGAGCATTTTAAAGCAAGTACTGGTCTGTAGTTTCCTTAAGCATAACTACTTGGAGATATAATCGATGTTGTTTTGAAGTAAAAAGAACATTAGTAATGACTGAACCTGCCAGAAGGGTGCTGTCAGAAGTGATGTGACTTAATTATATTGTAATACTCATTAAGCTTTTTCCAAATATTGTGTGAACAGGTGGTTGCATGCCTCCCAGAAAGATGGTTCCAGGATCTCAAGGGTGGATCAACTCTCCCTGAATTACTGAACTTCAGCCAGCACTTGCTGCAATGTGCCCGTGCGCTACACAAGGACAGCCACAGGTAATGGATGAGGCTGTCCTTGGGATTCAAGTGCTTCCCCCAATACTTAGTGTTAAATTCTTTTTTAATTCCTTAAATACCATATATTTGGCACTTTCAAGTATGCTCATGTCATGTGTATCTATGTATCTATATCTATATATATATCTAAAAGACAAGATGGAGTCTAATGTGAAGGAGCACTTTAGCAGTCCTTGTTTCCTGTGAGAGTTTGAGGTTGTTGACATTGGGTGCTGTTAATAATTAGAGTAACCAAGGTCATGAAATAAAAATGATACTTTAGACAGGTTCATAAAAGTGCTGCTATAGATCTTTCTTTTTTTTTTTTGTTTTATTCTTAAATAGTGATGAAACAAAAGAAGTTCTTCTCCTGCTGGTGAAAATTGGAGCTCTGCATATTGTAGAAGACTTCATTGAAGAGCATAAACTTGAATACCTTAAAGCAGTAATTGGGAAATAGAAAGCTTTGCAGGAATGCTTACATTACTGAAACAAGCCTGGTATTCATACTAAACCAATTCTAACATGAAATTGAATTAGTGGATCCTACCTACTCAGAGGCTGTGGTAATCACTATCTTGCTGATAAATACGTGAGGTGATTTTTCAAAATGCCTTTTACTGCCATCTACTCCTAGATTAGTGAATATTTAGAAGTTGCAGTTGTCAAAGCAATGGTTCAGGCATTCTCAAATGTGTGACAGTGCTTTACTGCTGTATCCTTCTTGGAAGGAATCCTGCAGAGAAAGTGCCTGTGAACTTCATCACTGCTAGCCAGTAGACAACTTGACAAGTTATTTTCAGTATTAACTGCTAAATAGCATTCTGACTCGGCAGTCACTGAGCTCTTGTGATTTGTGGTCCAGTGATTTTTGGCAGGGTTATTGCTAAGCCATTTCTAGTGAAAAGGAATTCATGATGCCCCTGCTGCAGAAACAAGGGGGGGGTCAGTGTGCAGGTAAGGAATCAGGATTTTGATCACAGACATTGTGATGATGAGAAGAACAGAACTTCAGTTGCTTTCTAGTAACTGGAATTCTAGAAATCTCCCTTTGCTTCCCAGTAAGCGCTACAGAACTTTACTTCTTCATATCCTTATTAGGATATTATATGATTTCTAATGTTTTATAATTTTGTATATTTGCAGTAAATATTGTTACAGAATAACAAGGATGTTTCATTGTAAAAACTGTAGTGCACCACAGAATCTGTATGTTAGTGATTATTTCTCCAAAATCTTCTGGGAATAGATTTTAACTCTTCTTGACTTCATTCTTATGCCTTCTTTTTTATATTTTTTAAGTTAAAAATATATTTTTGTAAAATACTTTAATTGTAAATAGGTTTGACAAAAGATGAAAAATAATTTGGGATTTTTTTTTGAAAATAAAGTATTTTACTGTGGTAATGACTTACAGTTCAGTTCTTTAACATGTGACAAAAATATTAAGATCTGTGGAAAGAAACCCCTCCAGCTCCAGTAACCCTCAGTAGCCTCAGGCCTTATGTTACAAATGCTGCTTTCTAATAACCAGTTTCTGCTGTTTTTCTCTCAGAATGCCAACAAAAATGCAACTGATAATCAACACTCACCACAAGCCCATGATCTCATTACTTTTCTCTTGTTCTGCTTTGTCTCAACACAGCTTGTCTCTAGCACCAGCCTTGTGCTATGACAAAAATGTAATTGATGTTCTATCACAATTTAGCTCTTTAGATGTTTGTTTCTGGAAGAAAGATTCCTTGTAATGACTTGGAAGCATCAGAAGGGCAGTGGACCCTTGAACCACAGAAATCTGTTCACGCCAAAATCTGGAAAGGTTAACTTTATTTTTACTTTGTCCATGTATATACAAAACTTGACAATATCATCCATACTGTTGTAAACTAAAAATACTAATTTTCTCAGGAATTCTAGACTGCAGAAAACATTATTATTTTTCAAGTTCTTCACTCAGTTCCTTCCGAATCTTTTTCTCTATTTTTGAAGTATCATATTCTCTCAGCATGTCAAACTCCAGCCATGGCTGGCTCCACTTCTGTGCTGCTTTCATTTTATGTTCTGGTAGCTCAAACTTGATTCCTTTTATATTGTATTTGGGTCTTTCCCACCGTTTTGACCACGGTTTAGGCTTCATTCGTACCTGCAGCTAGAGTGAAAGATTAAAAAATTAAAAAAAAAAACCAAAATAAGAGAAGGGTATTAAGGAATTACATTTTTGACTGTGATCTTAGTAAAAGGTGACAACTGCTGCTCTAACAGGAGGAAAGTAAGACAAAACTAACCAATCTGTGTGTTTAGTAGTTACTACTTTATGATTATCATAATACCTTGTAAAACTTTTTAATTAACACTGCCTCAATTTATTGCAGAGTCCTTAACTGAAACATAAATTGAAGCTAACTCATCTTTTGTAGTTTTGCTCCTTATTAAAAAACCACAAAAGTAGCATGAGAGGAAAGGGATGAATCATCATACTGAGCTTCTACCCAATGCTCTGGCAGGGTGTGATGGTTTCTGGATCTTCCCTGAGATACAGATTTTAGGTGAATCTTCCATCTTTCTTACCTTGTTTCTTGACACCAACCACTCCTGAATCAGTTACCACATTAACAATAACTTTCCTGTAAGAAAAGCTTTCCCCTCTGCACAGTTCTACAGAGGAATGTGGAGGCAGCTCCTCTTTGTGTGTCTTCAAAATTAACTCCAGAGGATGGTAGGTGTTTACATTCTCACCATTCTTTCATTATAATGGCACAAAGACTTGCCTGATTTTACCTACTTTTGTCACCCTGGTAACTGATGTAGCAAAGATCTGCTACAGTTTGCCAGGATAAGTCATAAATGGAAGTTGTAAATAATCCCGTGCTTTTCCTCTGAAAGACAAGGCTCCTACCTTGTTCACAGGAATTTCCTCTTGGGCCATACGAGACACAGGTTTCATATTGACATCGAAAGTGCTGTACTCAGGGAGGGCATCTCGCAGGTACATCAGGTTCTCATCCAGCCTCTTCTCCAGCTTCAGCACCTCGATCGCCTGGATTCGAGGACTGTACAGTTCATAACAGATTTCAACCCCTTAAAGACAGAAAGCCTGGTTTAGTGAACCAAGTTCAGGAGAAATACGAACACCCAAGCAGCATTGCTTCAGTTATACATTCCTGTATCATTGCAGACTGCTTTTTAGTCTTCAGAGCACTACAGTGCTGTGTTGACTTCTGATTACACTCATGTACTGTCTCTGCAATTTCTCTGTAAATCAAATCTTTGATACAGAGGGGCTTAAGAGACTTGAATGGCTCCAATTCAAGGAAGATGAGCTTGGGTTTTAAACTTTATTTCCATTTGGTTACAATGGCTGTTGGTACATCTCAGGGTAGGTGAGACACTCACCCCTTTCATTTTTGCGCTCAGAACTCCACTATTTGCACTGCCCCTGATTTTGTCATAATCCAGAATATGAATGTGTGATAAAACTCTTCTAATCTGCTGCTTGTTAAAAGACTTAACACCTACATCCCCAGTTCATGAAAACACACGTTTTATAATACCAATTATAAATATAAATATATATATATACCAACTGGGCTGGTATTTTCATGGCAAGAGACAGCCCAGGCTCTGACATAAGTACAACTGTCACAGATTATCTAAAAATTACTGTGCAGTTCCATGCCTTCAAGTACAGAGCACATGAACATTTCTGTGTACACAGCTTTAAACTTGCACAGTTTAGCAGTCTAACAGGCAGACACATACTTTCACTTCAATCTGCTGTTTCCCTCCCCACAGATTAAATTTCTACAACGTAACACATTTTTTACTGAACACTTGCAGCATAATTACCACAGCTGAAACCCCACCTTGGTCTTCTATGACATTCCGAAGGACAAAGGTAGCACCGAGTCCTTTCCCACCCCTCTGAATGCAGATCCCAACAAACCGGTTGGATTTGTCACTGGCATAGGGATTCGCAGTCGTCACAGCAAGTACACTGCCTGCCAAAAAAAATGGATTAAAATAAACAGCCTGTCCCAGTTAATATGTACCAAAATGTGGGAAGAGTCAGGCAAAGTGCATCTATTCAGGTGCATTTTGAAAATACTTTTGTTTTCCATCAAAACTGCCAGAAACAGAAAAAACTCCTAACGTGACCTGAATTAATGTAAGTTGAAGTGATACTGCAGGTTAACTGCAAACTTTCTTCATCTTTATTTTCATTCTCTTCCCTATCCAAATTGAATACAATTAATGTATTTTTTTTTCTTTAGCTCTACTGGTAAACCATATGCTGAAATGCCAGGATTGAAAAAAATTCCACATAAGGAACACGTTAGAATTACTCTTTAATGAAGTAGGATGTAAATATGAGATTAAAATAAGGAAGTATTATAGAAATAACACTAACATATAGAAATGCATCTTAGTTAATCTAACACACCTGACACTTTATGTTTTATGCTGTTCTACATATGACCACACTTTCTAACACCCCACACAATGTGAAATACAGACAGAATAATGAACATTTTAGTGCAGACACTGACCAACATAGAATTCTGGGATGTTGAACACTTTTCTTCTCTGTATCATATCCTTTCTTTCCATATAGTATTTAAGAGGATCTGTTCTCCCTCTGGGAGGAATAAATTCAGGGCTCAGGAATCTGTAAGAAAAGCCAAACTTTTAGAAGTATGAAACAAAAGCATTTGTATAAAAAATATGAGACAATTCCAAGTATTTGGCCTTAGAATTACCAGCTGTTGCCTTTTCAGAGATATAAACTGCAGTCTATGAAGTCACCAATTTTATTTAATGGTTTTTGTTATCTAAAAGGAATTTTTGGGGTTTTGATGTTTGTTTTGAAATTTTATGTGGCTTTTTTGTTGTTTTTTTGTTGTTCTTTTTAACAGATTTTTTCCCAAACCACAAATACATGTCTCAGAGGAGCTGACTGAAAGAGGACAGTTCAGTTAGTGCTGTCACAACTTAGAAACAGGTTATTTAACTGTTTAATTGAAACTCCCACAACAGAACACTTACTATTTGTTGACTTTTTAGTAACAATAATGGAAGAATGTATTTGCAGTTTTCACAAACTGATCTTACAGGACACACCACATAAATGTCCTTTTCTGTTACAGAAGCTTAAATGAACTGGTAAAACTATTTTTCTGCTACAAAAAAATTAAACCATGCTAAAGAATTTCCCCATGGCCTGGACCTCAGTTATCTGACTGCTGAATTAAGTGCACATTTCCTGACATGGATGGGCTTGAGCTGAGAACCATTTCCTACAGATATTTGGATGTGCTCACTCTGGTTTGGATGACAAGACCACCTGGCCTCAGAGTGGATGGATGAAGTTGCACGGATTCATCTTAGAAGTCCTGGATCTGGCCAGGAGAGAAGTGCCCAACAGAGAGGAGGACAAATACAAATCTGCCCAACAAACCTTATGGGGGCTGTGGGGGCAACAGAGGTTCTGGCTGGTGCTGCTGCCCATGGACAGCCCCACAGGCAGCAAACAACACCAAACCTCATGATCTTCAAAGTGAGGTTTTTTGGAGGGGGCAGATGAACAAGACACTACCACCACTCTTCTTCCCAACACAGTGCTGCAATTTGAACCACAGGGTCATTTAAAGCGGTGCAAATTTGGTTTAAAACCCAGGGAGGCTGTGGATGCCCCAGTCCTGGAAGTGTTCACCAACAGGCTGGATGGGAGTTGGACCAACCTGGTCTAGTGGGAGGTGTCCCTGCCCATGGCAGGGGGCTTGGAATGAGATGATCTTTAGTTCCCTTCCAACCAGACCATTCTGTGATTCCATGAAATGGGTTGAGGTGACATCAAAAATACCCAGAATGAGACATCTCATGAAGGCTACCAGAGACATCAGGTCCATGTCACAACCAGTGATGCACGTGCTCACAACTGACCTTGAGTTCCAAGGTAAAGGCAGACGCAGGACCTGCGTCCATGTCACTCCTGGCATGCTTAAAGAGATGCCTTTAACTAGAGATGCCTTTAACAGACATAATCTCCCACCTTAACCCCAAATTTACAAAAGTACTTGCTTTTCTACATTTTTTCATGTTTCACTGCTTTCAGAAACTGCAGAAACAGTATTTTAAAGTGTTTTGAACGTATTTCAACAAAAATGGTCCTTGCTAGAATTCTAAAAACTTTTATTTTATTTTTTTTTTCCTTTGGTGTAATAATGCTTTGACTCTTTAAGTAAGTGCTCACACAGTGACCAGCCTGAGCACTGCCCAGGTGAGCCGTGGGACACCCTCACCTCCTCTCCTCCTTCTGCGTCTTCCTGTCAATAATGACGGGCTTCGGAGGCGGCTGGAATTTCGGTGGCTTTCCATCGCTGCTCACTCGATACCCCGATAGAGAAAAACACCCTGTAAAATACAAAACAACGTTTGAAACACCCGTGATTTCAAAATGAACCGCCCCCATCAAAGCAGGACACGGCACCACAGCCCTCCCGCCAGGCCAGGGAGGGCAGGAGCCTCCTGCCCCCTGCTCTGTGGGGCAGGGAGGGCAGGAGGAGGGCACCGGGCAGGGGGGAGGCTCGGGCGTGCCCAGGGGTGAGGGCGGGGGTCCGGGCGGTGCTCACGGCCGGGTAGGGCGATGGCGGCGCCCCTCGGCAGCAGTCTCCCACAGGCGGCCGCCATGGCGGCTGCGGCGCGGCCGCTACGGCGAGCGCGGGGGGACAAAGCGCGGCGGGACGGAGCGCGGAGGCGGTGCCGCCTCACGGGGCGGTGGTAAACTGGAACAGGTTTAGGTTGGATTTTAGTAAGAAATTCCTCTGTGTGAGTGTGGTGAGGCACTGGAACAGGCTGCCTGGAGGGGCTGTGGGCTTTCCATCCCTGGAAGTGTTCAAGGCCGGGTTGGATGGAGCTGGTTTAGTGGGAGGTGTCCCTGCTCCACGGCAGGGGGCTGGAAGGCACATTAAATACCCTCCCATTTCAAACTGCTCTGTGATTTAAGGATGAAGGGAAACAAAACGGCCTATTTCACCTCCACCCCTCAGGGCGATTTCAGGTGTGGCAGGAGGCCGGGGTCCCAAAGCAGGGGACGGGCCGGTGGTGCCGGGGGATGCGGCCCTGGGGCTGCCGGTGCCTCCCCGGGCCCTCAGCGGCGGCGGCACACTCGTGCTCCGTGCGCATCCCAGGGACCCGCCACAGCTTAGGAATTCCGGCTTTGCCACGTGAAAGTGGTGGTATGATTCCCAGAAACCCTCTTCTGTGTGTCTTCGTGATAAAAAATACTCAACTAAAATTTTTTTTCGAGGCCGTTGTTATCTCTGTCCATAATTCAGATAGCCCTCAGTCCCAGTGCTTTTCACCAAGATTAGTTTAGAAATTATTATATGCAAAAGTACTGTTGAGGTACTGTTAATATGTTTGTGTCAGTCAGGTTTCCTTGGCCATCAGTCTGGATTCAATTAGTGGCTACAGAGGCAGGAGGAAGGTGAATTTTAAATGCAGGTCTATAAATAACACCCTGCTGTTTAAACTTTGCAGAGATTAATTTCAAAATATCCCTGACCTCGTGAACTAATTAGATCCATCACGTTGCCTGTGATGTTCCCCCAACCCCTTTTATTGGTTGCAGATGACTGCCCAAGCCCGCACATTAACAAGAGAAATTTCCTAGTTTGTGATCTGGTGCTTGGCTTCTCAGCTGTGCTTTAGGAGACGATAAGGTGTGCAGAAGGCAAGTCACAGTTTTTCTGTGATCTGCGATTGAGTTAATAAACAGGACATGGATGGGACAGAAGAGGGCACTCTGATCCTGAAAATACAAAACAATCGCCACCAGCACTGAGCACACCACTCCTTCTCAAGATTAATCTATTTTAATGTTCTTATCCCTTATGTAAGCACTATTAAAAAGGTAGAATAATATTTTTCAGGGGGTGAGGAATTATCATGTAGGGCTAATTCCAATAAATTAATGATGATCGAGGAGATAATAAAATAGCTGTAAGGAGATGTATGGGCTATGACTTGGAAAACTGCAGATTTGTAGCTCACAACTGTCTTTAAAGAAGAGAATTGCATGTTTCAGTGTTAGGGAGCCACTTTTAACTCTCTGACTGACCACTTTTGATTTCAGGCTAGCAAAACCATTTTGATGGGCTGGAACTGCCCTGAGCTCAGGGTTCAAGAGAACTGTATTTCCCTTGAGGTGCCCTGCAGGGCCCAGAAACTTGCTCCTGTGTATTTCCCAGTTCCTGTGGGTTTTTGAAGCACGCTGGCATCAAGACACTGGACCATGTGTTGTTTGGTCTCTTTTTCAGGAACAGCTTTCTTGAGCTTGAAATACAGTGTCAAGACACTCACCTTGAGTTTCTTCATCCTGTCACATCAGACAGAGTAGGAGAAGAGCTCCTCCCTGCTCTTCTTGCCTATATATCAAAATCTATAAAAATAGGGATTGCTTTACAATCACTGGAATAGGGTGAGGTTCATAAATGAAAAGCATCACTGTTCTCAGGTGGCATAACAAAGGAGGGCAACAAAGATAGTGAAGGGCCTTGGGGGGAAGCCATATGAGGAGTGGCTGAGGGCACTTGTCTTGTGCAGCCTGGAAGAGACTGAGGGGAGACCTCATTGCAGTTACAGCATCCTGGGGAGGAGAGAGGAGAGGCAGACGTGGGTGTCTTCTCTGTGGTGACCAGTGATAAGACCTGAGGGAATGGCCTGAAGTTGTGTCAGGGAAGTTTTAGGTTGGATGTTAGAAAAAGGTTTTTCACCCAGAGAGTGGCTGGGCACTGGAACAGGCTTCCCAGGGAAGCGGTCACAGCAGCAGCCTGACAGAGTTCAAGAAGTGTTTGGGCAATGCTCTCAGGCACATCTCAGACTTGATGATCCTTGAGGGTCCCTTCCAACTCAGCTTATTCTGTGAATAAACAGACTTTAGTACTTCTCTGAATTAATTCTGACTGAGTTGAGCATATTTCTAGTCCCTCCCGTGCAATCCTGGGGAAGCTCACTTATGGTTCCTTACTACCTAAATCTGAGTTTCTTTGGGAAGAAAAGCAGGACAGGTAGAAAATAGTGCTTAGCCTGATCCTCTCATCTGTGGGAATAGGATGGGGCCAAGGTCTTCCATTAAATGTCATCCTTCATGCTAGTATCTTTGATGTCTCCTCCCTTATTTTAACACCCTTCTTGAGGAATTTGTTTTCAAACTGAACTTGGCAGCAATGCTCATAGTCACCCCAAACACCCTCAGTTATCCAGCTGGACAAACTGCCACCTCCAGCCTATTTCAAACCCAGATCTCTTTTGACATCAGCATTTCAGTGTTTTCCTCCCTTGATGTGTCATTGCAGAGGTATCAATAATATCAACAGATTCTCCCTCAGGTCAGAAGTACAACTGATCCCTCTTTGCACTTCCTTGCTAAAGATTTCACTGAAAAATGGTCCTGCTCATTAGAGGAAAAAAGGCCAATGTTTAAGGAGGAAGGAGACCTTGTGTTTTGCTCCTCGCTTTCTCTGTCATTCTGAGCCATTCATTTTTGATTTCTGTGCTTTAACTCAGCTTTGTTGAAACAAAGCCTGACGAATAGACCTTCTCAGACCATGGCTGCATTTGGAAGGTAAGGAAGGGGTGCACATTTCTGGTGTGGAGATGTACTGGCCTGGGCTGACCTGCTTACCTGGATTTAACCTGCTTATGTCCCCAGGAATGCAGTGCCTCAGACCCAGCACCAGCAGGACCAGGGCTGTCAGTATCACCTTCCAAAACAGTCTGCGTTGCAGTCTGAAATCCCAGGGATTGCTTCTGAGCACCTGAAGCCACGTTGCAGCAGCCCCAACACAGCTGTCTGTGGCCTGCCAGAGGGTGTGAAGAAGGGAGTGAATTTTCATGTTGCCCAAGGGAACATGGATTTTTTTTATAGGAAACACAGAAAAAAGTGGTAACACCTGCTGTTATTATTACTGTGTCTCTAAACAAAAAGAGATATCTGTGAGAGGCTAAGCTGCTCTGGAGATATGGTTTGTTGTCTATTAGGGGTTGAGAAGAGGCAGATGGATGTCCCCATATTACAGAAATAATGGGACTGGCTCTCAGAGGGCCTCTCTACCTCCTCTTATAGCTGAATTGTGCCCTTTTCAAAACACCTGTCAAGCTGTTCATAGCTGCTGTAGCCCCAGCAGTGGCTGGTGGAGCTGACATAGCTCCTTCCAGAGTGTCCAGAGGTATCTGAATTCTTCAGATTCTCTTGCAAACCTGTGTCAGCAGAGACACAAGGCTATGCCTGGATTCCTCTTTGTCCTGTTTATCCCAGGTACTAAAGCAGCTACTATAAACTACTCTGGAAAGGTTTTATTAGAACCTTTAAACAGTCTGATGTCAGTTCTAGTCTTTCTGGATTCTTCCCTTCAATGAGACATGAGTTGTTGTTCAACTTAAGGTGAGTTGACCTAGCTGAAAATAATCAGAGAAATCCCAGAATGTTTCTTAAAATGACCTCAGGTTCCAGACCCTTCTGGTAGAGCAGCTGATCATTAAGGTGGCCATCAACCATCCACAATTACATTTTTTACCTTACTGTAGAGCAAGCAAAGAGGAGAGAGAGAGCTGTTCTTCAGACACAGCGTCCCAGCACTGAGCTCAGGAAAGCGATGGACTGGAAAATCTTCCTCTTGTTCTGTCAAAACAGCCCCGGGTCTCGGTTGTTTTGGAGCGTGCATCCTGCTGGAGCCACACGCAGTTAACCCTGCCAGGCCAGGGCATGTTCTCCCCTCTGTGCAGCGCTGGGAAAGTGGTCACATCTGCTCCTCTGAGCCTGGGGCTTCCAGAGGGCCTCTGGCAGTGGGCACGGCTTCCGTGGCACATCACTGCCGTGTTCATGCACACCTATGCTCTTCCATTTCCTTTTCCCTTTGTTGTGTTCCAGCCCTGGAGGGTAAATTGTTACTATATAACCTGTATGGGAGAATAAAAAAACAGTGTGCAAATGATTTCTGTCAGGGTGCAGGGGATATATGAAATGTGAACTGGTCTGTTGGTGGCTTTGCTAGTGCCTCAGTAGATTCTGGCTCTATGTTCAGAGTCAGAAGTGTCTTTAAATTCCTCTTGGAATTTGTGATGTTTTCAGATCATTGAGAATTTGACTGCATGGCTTTGTAGTTTTTCTTGGGTCTTTTGCTCTTGATAATGTCTCCCCACTCCTCTTGATTATGACCCCACTCAAAATTCAGTTTCATCTGGGATGTGTGGCACCTTTACAGGTTACGGAAGGGACAACACTGGCTGAACTCAGTATTTATAAAACATTTGATTCTCCTAATTTTCTGATTTAGTAAGAAATTTTAAAGAGGAATTGTGTCTAATATGGATACCAATATTAAAATCAATCCAATAATATGTGTAGAAGACAAGTATATAATTGCTTTAGAGGTTAAAAGAATGAGATGTTATGAGTTTGGAGAGTTATGAGGAGTGTGTGACAAAGATTAAGTTCAGCAAATGATGCCAGAGGTCTTTTCCTTAGGCAGTAAATTCTTCTTGAGTCCTGTATGGGTCCAGATGCCAAGGGGTGTCCTTGCCTCTGAGCTTCTGTAGTCTGAGTGATGGAGGCTGAGTTCAGGAGCCATTTTACAGGAAGCTGCCTCAGAAACACCATTAAATAGATAACTCATTGATTAATCCAGGCAGCTCCTTCAGTACTTAAACTGATATATCTTGGGTTGGGAGCATCTACCTCATTCCAGAAATTGGAGGTCTTGTGCTTCAGAAACAGTCTGGAACACCTTGAGAGCCTAAAGAGACCACTGATGTCCCCCTCCTGTTTCCTGAGATGCTAAAAAAAGCTCCAATTGAAATTGATTATAAAAGAAATCCCATTAATCTTGAAAAGCAAGTGTAATCTAAAGACTGATGGGTGAACTCTCAGGTACCTTTACATTTCATAGAGTCAATATTTGTTCTTTCTCCATTTATAACCCCATTACTCTCTCTAGGTGGGCAGGAGATTTCAAGGGGGACCATTTGTTTTTCTTGATTAATGCATTAATCCTGGTGGTTTGTCATAGTAAATTATATCTACTATCTCAACCTCCATATGCAGGAGGAAAAGCAAGTAAAAATTTATGGTCAAATTGCTTGAAGTCATGGCTTCTCATTATTTTTAACAAAACCAATCAACTTATTCTCTTCATTATTGTGTGACTAGTGACTAACCTGAAGAGAAAATGTCTCTTATATCTTTTGTTGTAAAAGCCCTTTAGAAATCATAACATTATTTTCCACTGCACTGGGTAGGTTGTGTGAAGTACTATTGTGTGAAAATAGGTTGGAGAGAGAAACTGCTGCTTTGTGTTATGTCTCACTTTGCTTCCCTCTGGACTCACAGAAAGGCTTTCACCTGAGAACTGGTCTTTACAAGCTTCGAGTCTCTGCCTCTTCCACCACAGAAGCAGCAGCAGCAGCAGCAGCTCTGGACACTGGCTCCCTAAGACAGCTGAAGAAGCTCTCAGCCCTCCTTTTTATTCACAGCACCATTTGTGGCAATCTTCTTTGGGTGAAAACCAAACTGCCTCAAATCAGACTCCTTTTCATGGATAAAGCTGCTTTTCCTCTACTGTCAGAAGGTACATTTTGCAGAAGGAACATTAGGTGGAGATGAGCTGGTGTGCTGGCTCAGGATAGATTCAGTGAACTGGAAAAAAGTTGTTTTACCTTTCACTGTGAGAAGGAGAAGGGAATTTGACTATTTATGCATGTCCAAGATGGACAGTGAAAGCAAGTGAAGCAAGAAATTACCAGCAGTGTAGTAATAAATAGAAGAGATTCTCCATGGACAACAATACCTGAGATTGAGAATGACCAGGGAAGGGCTGTGCATGAAACAGCACCCAGGGGATAAGTGCAGGGCAGGGCAGAGCACAGAACCAGAGTGTTGGGCAGGGAAAGGCTGGGAGGGTGGTGCTGGCTTCTCAGTCTTCACAAAGGGATAGTCCAGCAAAAATTGGGAAGGTTTTGGAATCCAAGTGCGTTCTCTTTCTGCCTCTGCTGAGGTGTTTCTGAGGTAAGTTACCTGTGTTAGAGAAGCCATTTTTTATACTTATTTTACGTAGTCTCTGGATGCATGCAACCACTAAGCTATGCCCATACCCACACAGCTCTGTACATAACACTGCTGTCAGACCAGGCAATGCCCAGCCTGAAGAACTCTGACATTTGCAAATTTCTTGTGTGACCCAGGTTCCCAGAGACAATGACTGCAGCCAAATTTCAGTATGAGCTTTCTGCAGTAGGAAGCATCTCTTGCCCTAGAGGCAAGTTAACTGGAGTTCCCTAATGATAGTGTTGTGGCTGCAGAGTGTGGAGATTTGACTGTCTTGGAATTCAGTGCACTTATAAATTCCTTGGGTTGTTTTAGATGACATAGTCCAGTGCTGTCTGCACTGCTCAGCACACCTGGACTTTCTCACTGGATAGTCTTTTGGGACCACTGTGAAAAAAAACCAGCTGGTGATATTATTGGCCTGAGTATTAAAATGCATGTGAAAGCATATGGTTACTCTTGAAACAGCCCTCTCAAATGGAAAAGATTTAAAAGAGGGAAGGAAAATGTATGTTTAAGTACATGTGAAAGGAGAACACAAATCTGTTCTTGCAAATGGTAGATGTTGTCCACTGTTGAATTTGCACTAATGTCAGAGAAATTACACTTGGGATTAATTTTCCCCATTCAGCAGAAAAGCATTTCCTCTGATTCCCTTTGATTTTTTACCAGTTTGTGATCTGTGAGCCAAAGGTTTTTTGTGTAATTTTCTGTCTGTACAAAATCAAGGGAAATACCCTCTGCTCCAGGGCAATGATGAATCTGAGGCGAAAGCTGATCTGTCCGAGTTATGTTGGAACCAGGGAAGCCAATAAGATTTTTTCACTGACTTCTCCAGATCAAACTTAAGCACAGACTATGCTGAATGCTCCTGAAGGAATGGCCTGTCCTACTGATCACTGTAAGTAGGAACACAAACACAAACCACCTGGGCTGTAGCTGTGCTGGAGTCTGGAGACTGCAGGATGTCCTGTCATTCCGGGCAGCTCTAATCAGGCTTGCCAGGGTAGCAGAAGGAGAAGATGCTGTAGCACTGGCAGACAGTCTGCTCTGGGGTTATTTTTTCATTTCTCAGCCCATGCTGAGAACTGTCTCTCTGTGTCTTCACCAAGGATATTACAAACTCCTGAAACACTCTTGGGTCTCTTAGAACATCTAGTTGTGGTCATGCTATCAAACTCCAAACCATGATTCCCTCTGCCTATCGGGAATGGCCAAAGTTCCTGCCAGCTCCCAAGCCATGCTCTGAAATATTCTGGATGCTGGGTGGCCTGGATCAAAAGTGAATCAAGGACTAGTCCAGAATGTGAGAGGCAGTTCCTGTGTTCAGACCTTTATGTGGTTTGGACTATTACTATAGGGGTGGATTTTATGAAAAGGCTTTGTGACAATGCCTGGAAAAAATCCTTTTTATGGAAAAGGTCTCTGGCAAAAAAAAAAAGGCTTTTGCAGTGTAAGTTACAACGGTAGTTTCTGTAAGGATGGGCTGTGTGTAGAGGATGTGTGCCCATGAGGGACAGAAGAACCTGGGGGAATGCTGAAGGACTCTCTTGTTGTCCTGCATGCTACTGCCTTTGTATGCCCTCAGAGGTTTGAGATAGGCCCAAATTCAGGTGTCAAATTCAGCCTCTCATCTAAGAAGCACTCCCAGAGAGCTATTGAATATACTAATGGAAAGATAGTGGTGGAAAATACTAAAGCCAGTACCTACCATCATCCAATTAATGGAGAAATCTACCCAAAAAAGCTGTTAGAAGAGGACTTATGTGTCAGGTCAGGTGCAGAACAGTTTCACTTTACAGATATCAGAAGACAGTGCAGGTCCTGAAGGTCTCAGTAAACTTGTCTCTTTAAACCTTTATGTATTGCAGTGTAGTACAAAGATCAAGATGATTCCAAATTCCACTGTAGTTCTAATACAGTGATCAACACCGTATATGTGTAGATGTATTATGTATATAACACATGAGAACATCCTGTGCAAAAGGTACCAACTAAACCCAACTGGATATTCCAATCCCAGAAAAATCACCAGGTTGCACAGTATTTTCTAACCAGGAACATGGTACCATTGTAATAAGGAGAATGCCAACTGAGGGAGGTTCCAACACCAGTTACTTGGTGAGACATGAGGAGAAAGTTTTCAGCTTTTTTGTGGATCACTTTTTAGTCTCCAAATATTTTACTTCTGATATTTTCATGCATTGGAAGATTTTGCACCACTTTGTTCAGTGCTTCCCAATGTTTCAGTGGAATAAGTGCATCACCAGGGACTTTTACTCTACACAGAATTTGATTGAAGCACTACCCCCACTTGAAAGCTGTCCCAGTATGGAGTAAAGTCCTCCAGGTTTTCTGTTCGTTTTGTAAACTGAAGTGATTGAGTGACACAAAATGTGGAAACTTCAAAGGCTTTTCAGTTTGCATATTCTGCACAGCTGTTGTTTAGCATTGAATATGGAGAGAGAGGAGGATTTTACTTGTGAGATACTTGGTGTTGTATTGCAAAACTGCATTATGTGAAGTCCTCTGCCTTTAAATTGATGAAAGCAAACAGTGCTTACTTCCATGAGTAACCCCATCTGTTTCCATAAGACACTGCTAGGGGAAAGATTAAAAAAAAAGGAAACAAGGAGTTGTACTCTCTTGGGAAACTTTGCTATTTTATATCAAAGCTCTGACTACCCAGTATATATTTTTGTAGGTATATATGCACATATACTTTGTTATTAATTTATATTCATTTGGAAGGAATGTGGCCAGGTGGAAAGAGCTCTGGCTGGACTTAAAAAGTATTTAATATTTTCTTATCTCTGTCATTTTCTCCTGGCTGACATTGAGAGAGTAGTGACCTCAAAATTATGACTGCTCTTTGTCCATGTGTGAAGTGGCAGAATGCAACAGGGCCTTTTGGAGAGTGCTTTGAGACCTTATGGAAAAAACAGTTAGAAGTGAATAATGTTGCTAGGGTTAGAAAGAAAGACTAGTCTTGGAAAGTTTGTACTAATAAATCCACTTGTGACTGTGTAAACAAGCAGGGTTTCAATCCTACAAGTGGTTCTCTAGCTGAGAGTTATTCCTGGTCCAGCTCTTCTACTGACCAGTCTTTGGCTGTTGAGGACTTAATCAGCAAGGAAGAGGTTAATGGTGCCGGGTCAGTAAAAAATAGGAAAGCATTACCAAAAATCAGCCCTGGAAGGAAGCAAGATTAGCAGAGCATTAAACTGGGAATCATCCTTACTGGGTCCACTCCTGATTACCATTTATGAGCTGGGTAATGTGGGTAATGGGGTCACAAAACTGAATGACAAATTATTTCCTTTCTCAGTGCCTCAGTTTCTCCAGTTGCAGTTGTACTTAACTGTATTTGGGAATTTGCATGGATGTTTCAGATATTATAGTTTTATGTGCAGCAGAAGGAGAGAATCTGAAAGAGAATGGCGTGGGAGAAGAGAAAAATGCACTTAAGTAACATTGTCGAAGGGGAGGACTGAAGTACAGTTGTTAAGCACCTTAGATACAGTGAGACTTCTCCACAGTTAATCTGTGGAGGGAAACAGAGCAAATATCACTCCCCCAAGCTAAGATGTGGGACTGGACTGTGTCACTACTGGCCTATTCCCACTTCTGGGTGGCTTTGGGGACGAGGGATTCAAGAGAATGTGTATCATTATATGTGTTATTGCCTATCCCCAGAGATGTATTTGAAGGCATGGATGATTTCAAGGGCTGTTACTTGGTGTTGCCTTGATTCATGTTTACCCCATGAGACTGTGCATGACAGACATCCTTTATCTGTGCTGCACTGGGACAGGTGGCCTCTTTGCCTTCCAAACACAGCTGATGTTCCCACATGCCCCAGGGAATAAGAGCATTATGGAGATGGGCTTTAACTGAATTGTCTGCTTCTCAAAGGTAATTTCTTTTCTTTTCTTTTCTTTTCTTTTCTTTTCTTTTCTTTTCTTTTCTTTTCTTTTCTTTTCTTTTCTTTTCTTTTCTTTTCTTTTCTTTTCTTNTTTTCTTTTCTTTTCTTTTCTTTTCTTTTCTTTTCTTTTCTTTTCTTTTCTTTTCTTTTCTTTTCTTTTCTTTTCTTTTCTTTTCTTTTCTTGTTGCTTTCTTCTTTCTTTTTGGAAGGCATCTGTACAGACTTAAAAACAATGACCTCAGAGGACAGGACACTGATGTAAACTTCCTCCCCTTTGGTTTGACTTTATTCACAATATACTAAAGGACTGCTCAAGCACGCTGCCCATGTTTAGCCTTAAACCCTTTGTCACCAGAACTTTTTTTTTTCCCCTTCCCCATATACTGAGTCGGCCAAACCTAATTACCCTTTAATCAGTAAAATCAACACCTGCTAACAGGGTGGGCTCTTTTCAGCAAATAGTGCTTCCCTTTTCCAGAGGCTGATAAATTTCCAGGGGTCCTATTGTTTCTTTGTCCTGCTGATAAGGAGCTTTGACTGATAATCTGGTAATGGGTACGGTTATCTCATGCCTGTAAGACAGCAGTGGTGAATCTTCCTCTTAGCAAGGGCAGCAGAACTAGGTGAGAGAATTATATATAGATGCCAGGAGTCAAATCTTCTGGTATTTTCTCTTTAAAACTTGGGTCAGCCTTGGAAAAATATGGGTCAGAGAGGTTTGGCAGGTGGGATTAAAGTATCAGGTGAAATAAAGAGCAAGGCAGCCTTTAGAAGTTCCTGGACTTCTGTCTTGCTTAAACAGTCCTCTGCAAAGAAAGTAAGGGGGCAGAATTGTCTGCAGAGAAGAGGGACTGGGGCGGGATTGTACAGAGCCTGTTGGACCTCAGGTTGTGTCTGTGCTCTTAGGGCAGCCCAGAGTCACCACTGTCCTTGAGGAGACTCATCTGCAGCTTCACTGGAGACCCTCAGTGTGTCAAGAGATGTTGTGGGAAGGAAGTGCTTAGGTGCAGGTCAGGCCAGAACAGCCTCTTGTTCCCGTGGTCATGAACAGCATTTGAGCCCAAACTCCAGATTTACCACACTGCTCTCATCCTCTGTGTGGCTGTTTGGAACTTGAGCAAGTGGCCCTATGGGCAGAAAGCAACCAGGGCCATGGGACTTACAGCTCCCTTTGGGGTCTGCTTCTAGTACACAGACCATCCCAGGATAGACTTCTGGTGGAAAAAGTTACTCTGGTATTCATGGCAGCACTCTTGAAAATGTCTTTCACATATAATCAGGCAGCCAGTCTGATATTCATCTGAGAACAGCTGAAACACTTTTGGAAATTTCAGAATAAGAAACTTTTTACAAGTTCACACAAATCTGAAAAAAACCCCGGTGCCCTCTGGGCTGAAGTTTCTTACACTTGTTTTTAGCTCTAGGATCAATGTGTTTGGAGAGTTTCACTTAATTCCATGTGGATGAACAGGACAGAGACATAAAAACCACTTGTGGTATTCCTTGTATGTTTCCACTGAGATTATTTTTGCTGGATAGGAGCTGCAACTTTGTTCAGCAGCTGTGTGTGAGCCTGGCCCCATCTCCCCTTGGCAGCCCCACAAAGTGCAGCTCCATAGGTTTGAATATATGGATACATAGTCTGCTATATGTATCCATATAATATATGGATATATAGTCTGCTAAATGTCTGGTGTTGGCTTTGCCTGTGAAATACATCCTCCTCTCTGCACTGACACTCAGCTTCTGCCCTAGACTGAATATATGGGATATGTCCGTTATTTACATGCAAACACATGCCTGAGCTGCAGCTAAGGCTGGTGACCAAAGCCCTGTACCCAGGGACAACAGAGTTCACCCATCTATCTGTGTCCTCAGTTCTCACCTCTTTCAAATTAACATGACTGGATTGATGCTGCCAGGATATGGATGAAAATCAGGCAGGATCAAATACTGGATGTGCTTCCATGTGAGCTGGAGCCTTCCTTTAACTCTGCAGGGTGAGCAGTGCTTAGTGAGCATCTAGGGCCATGCTAGCTGGAGGTTAAAGTAATTGCTGTGGAAGGATCCACAACTCCTGGCTCTCAAAGCCAGGTTGGATGGGGCTTGGAGCAACCTGGTCTAGTGGAAGGAGTCCCTGCCTGTGGCAGGGAGGCTGGAGTTAGATAATCCATACAGTCCCTTTCAACTCAAACCATTCCATGATTCTATGAAAACCAGAGGTCTGTATCTGCTGAAAAACCTCTGTTGAGTTTGGTGGAGGATAGAGGGGTCCAGTGGGCTAGAGGGAGCCTGGCATGGCTTTCTGTTGTCAAAAGAAAGGAGGGTTTTGGATATGTGGCTGATACCAGTCCCAGTCCTGCAATGAGATCCAGGAGGGTTTGGTCCCTGGGCCTCTGCAAAGTGTCCTCCACTGTAGGATCACTCTCAACAGAGGGGACACAGAATTGTCCTGTCACCAGTCTGGCAGGTCACTGCTGCTCTCAGTGATTTCAGCAGCAGCTACAAATACCCGTCATACCAGAAATCCGTGTGAATTCAGGTGCTTTGTTGTGGGCTCCCTCCTTTGAAAACTCTGCTCATCCTTCTGTCTGTCTGCACCAGAGAGACAAAAGCCCTGCATATCTAATCCAACAATAGCTGGACTCCATCAACCCAGCCCCCCGGGGCACCCCTTTCCCCGACTGCCCCCAGCAGCTCGCAGTGCCACAGCTGGACAGCTGCACACCAACAGTCTGCAGCAAATTTGGGCAAAGAGGTGGCTTTTAGGACCCTGGGAACTCCGCCAAGGCTCAGGTAGGTCTGTCTCATTCGTCAGCCGGGATTCATTCACTCCCAGGGATGTGTGTGTGTGTGTGTGTGTGTGTGTGTGTGTGTGTGTGTGTGTGTGTGTGTGCCGAGTGCTTTTCCTTCCCTGCCGCTGGCTGCGAGCCTTCCAAGCGATGGGACTAACGCTGTTCTCCGGGCAATGAGGAGTGCTGGGCAGGGGCAGAAACCGCTTTCCTTTCCTCTGGAAGAAAGCAAGCCGTGAGAGCACCTAAGGATGTGCTGCCCAGATGTGTTTCCCACCTCCACCTTCCTCCTAGGACTCATGTGCTTGACAGCTTTCAGCAACTTTGCCAAGACTTCTGCGGACTTCTCAGGTAGGGAGAAGCGCCGATCCTTCCGTGTGCTGCTGGTGCGTGGGGGCTCTTATTCCAGTGCTCAGGAGCAGCTCAGGGAAACGAGATGTGAGAGATCTGGGATAGTTATGTGGGGAGTAACTTTTTAATCTTTTAAAAATAAGCTAAAGATAAAAAGTGTCTTCTGTAAGAGGATTCTGAGGTTCTTAAAAGCCTTTCTCAATAATTAGCAAAACTATTTCAAAAGAGTTAGTCTGACTGACTTTGGGACAAGAAAAAGAATTGTGTGAAACTTGTCAAAGTTTGTAGCAGGAATGGTATTAACCTGTGCAAGTTTAGGGCAGGTTTTGTGCTGTGTTTCTCACAGGAGTGAAAATAGGTGGATTAGGAGACTTGGAGGGTTTAGGATGTAAATTAAAGCTACCATAGAAAGCCTAAATTATTTTGTAGTGGGCCAGTTTCTGTTCGCTTAACATACAGCTCCTGATCGTTGCAAAAGCCCCCTGATCTGAGATAAAGGAGGTGCATGCACAGAACAAATTGTATTCTGAGCCTGTGTTTTCTTAAGATAAAAGAAAAAGTGTCTCATTTATTAATATTTTCTGAATTAGAAAATGTTGATAGCACTTGTTTGGTGTTGTACATAGCAGGGAAATACCCAGCACTTTGAAAGTCTGGAGTCCCATGTAAGTTTTATAACTCTATACCTGCATTAGTCATTTTAAAATTATGTTTCTGCTTCTGTTCTTTCTGGATGTGCATATCGATCTGAGAAAACAAAAGAGATTTCATTTTGCAACTTCAGCAGAGCAGATCAGTTTGCTTGGTAGTGTTCAGTGAGGGCCACTTTTAGGATATTGGTTCTAATTTTGGGTCTTAGTGTGAAGAACTAGCCTGACATACTCTTTAGGGGTGTTTTGTAAAACTCTTGTAGTGGATAAGAGCTGCCAGTTACAGTTTGCTGATGAAAAAGTGTCATTTGCAAGGGTTGAACCTCACTGGACTTGAGTTTCAACACATCCCAGCACTGCTGCTCACTGCCTGGGAGTGCATGTGTCTGTGTGCTGTGAGAAATTTGTGTTAGAGAGGGAGGAGTTTGTGGTGGAAGACGGGGGAAAGAATATATACAGTAGCTGGAAGTCTTAATGTGAATTGAAGGGGGCTGGCTTGTCTGTGATTCAGTCTCTTTTGGGGGCACATCAGTCCTGGGGGCTCCCAGTCAAGGCAGATCTGCCTCTGAATGGAAAGGACTGAAGCATTTCCTTGTTTCTAGTGTGCTTTTATCCTTTTTTTGGCACTGAGCTTTCTCTGTGCTCCTGCTTGCAAGCAAGTTGATGCAGAAGGGGTGCATGGAGTGGGCATGATGGGAGCAAAAGCTGCAATAGGAAAAGGAGTTGTCTTTCTGAAATGTAGATAAAATTTTCCCAGCCAGGCCAAATTGCCAAGCGCTAAAATGTGTACAGGTGTCCCAAGGGCAAAGGTGCTTTACATTGTGTTTGTACAACATAGCTGGAACAGGGGAAGGAAATTTGATAGGCTTCAGTGGTGCTGGCAGGGGGAACAGATGCTGTTCTTTTAAAAAATGGAAAAGAAGGTTGTTGATAACAAAATAATGTTTTCTCTAGCATCCAATTGAATTGTCATGCTTTGAGAGAAGAAGGGTGGTTTACATCCCTGTGGCAAGGCTGTACTCTGAAGCAGGGTCTGTAATCCCAACAGCACAACCTCCTGTTAATTTCCATAACTGTTGAAACCTTCTGCCAGATCCAACCTATGTTTTTTGATAGCAGGCTTGGCGAATGTCCCCAGTCTTCTTGGACTGACTGTACCTTGCAGAACAGGAAACATGATTTGCTGCAGGAAAGGGCTGTACCCAGTGTGTAACAGCTCAAATATAGTTTTGTAAGCTCAGGAGCTGAGAAACCACAAGATGAGAGGGGGTAGGAAAAGGCCCAGCATTTCCCAAATCACACCTAATGCTTTCCCAGCACATTTTGCACTGACCCCATTCACCTCCTTCCATGAGGGTTTGCACCATGTGCCTCTCTGAAGGAGCAGCAGCCCAGGTAACTCTTCCTATCTGATGGAAGATCTTGTTTGTCACTGTTATTTCTATAAGTGAATTGTCAGCTGGTTTAAGGAACAGAAGGAGTGAAACCTTCTAATATTATTTGTCTGTGTTTCTGGCCTGTTATACACTTTTCCATACTTCAGCATGTTCTGAATTCTTCTCTGGCATGACTAGAATTGAGCAGGTGAACATCTTTGGGGAAGACTTATAGCTTTACTGTATGCCATCCCACCTAGAAGTGGTGCATCCAAAATGTAAATTGTCTGCACCCCAGGGAGATGAGTGGATTTGTATTGGGTATTACTGCTGAGGAATGCAAGGCTTGCTGTGATCCCACAGAGGTTTCTGCAGCAGTTGGTGCTGCAGGGAGATGACACAATTCTTTAGGATGTAAAGGCTTTTCCAGCTTGCAAGTGAATAGCAGTACTGTCCAGAGACAGCAGCTGATGCTCTTTGGGGAAGAATGGGGTTTAAAACTCAGTCTGTAAACCTTGTATAGCAGCAAAACCTCTCTGACTTTTTAGCTTGGTTCAACTCAGCATTACCAAGGAGGTGCTGCTGTTTGTAATAGGTCATGGCTGTGCAGTGGTGGCCAGAGTGTGTGGATCCAGCCCTGGAAGGAAAGCTCAGGGACAACCAGTCTTAAACTCTAAACAGGTCTTAAGTCAGCAGCACTGACATGACTCTCATGCTGCAGCTCTGCAATAAGCTGGATAAAAGACTTACCAAGAACTTCAGACCCAATCACATCCCACTGCTCTCAGTACTCTCCCACTGCCTGGGTCTTCAAGGGATGTGTCAGCTGCAGGAAGATTTAATTTTTATGTAGGTCATGGCAAGGCACACCCTGAGAAGGTGCCCAGAGATGTGGTTAACTGAGTCTCAGCTCTCACAAGAGAGCACAGGCAGGGCTGGTGGGGATTTCTAACCCTTGAGCACACAGTCTCACGCTGGGGCTCCGTCCCTCCTGTTTGAACAGCTCAAACACCACAACGTGAACATGAGCAGTGCGTGCCCTGCTGGGGACTGGTGCAATCTGAGATGTAAGAATTCAAATTCCTTTTAAGTGAAGTATTTGAACTATGTGAAGAGTTTTGAAGTTGTTTTCTTTCATAGTCCTTTAGACATTGTGGGGGTAGGAAGCAGATCCTGAGGGAGAGAGTAGAGTTATCAGGTACTTTGCAGCCACTTCTTAAGAAGACCTGGACTTCTTCTCTGGGGCTGCTTGTATAATGGACACTTGGTTTAATCTCATTCTGTGATCTATTCTTGTGCTCAGGACTGTTTGAAGGCTTAGAACCTGCTGTCTTGATGTGTCACTTACCCCTTATGTTCAAGGTGATACTTGAGGACTGTGATGGGGCATGGGGTAAGAATCTGACCTTTTGAATCTCTGTACATTAACCATAAACCTCTAGTCCTAGTCTCAGTAACAGCAATGAATTCTCCAAAATCCTTGCTGTTTGATAAAACTTTACCTTTGTTTTAGACCCTTTCTAATTTTGGTGAGAGTCCAAGACAGAGCAATGCCCTTGCCCTGCCAGGGGAAGCTATGCCATAGGCAGTGATCTGCGTGCAGTGCACAGGCCCTGCTCCTCAGAGGGACTAGGTTAATGAAAATAGGGCCAAAAGTAGGCTTTGGTGCTAACTTTAAACGCAGGCATTAAAAGCTTAGTCAACAGTTATTGCTCATATCCTGTGTGTTCTCTCTGCTCAGCCAAGATGTTCCTGTCTCTGAAGCTAAATCGTGCAAACACATGTTGAATTTTGCTCTGCCCACTGCTGCCATTTGACTTCCAG
This sequence comes from Parus major, assembly GCF_001522545.3. Classification (NCBI taxonomy): domain Eukaryota; kingdom Metazoa; phylum Chordata; class Aves; order Passeriformes; family Paridae; genus Parus; species Parus major. Next base: position 106,327,241 of record NC_031770.1, read on the forward strand.
CTGCATACCTGCAAGGAATTAAACTTATGTTGTTATCATGCCTGCTCCAATTCTTCTCAAGGATTTTCCCATTCATTAGCTGATTTCAGGCATGTTGGGCAGAAGGGTAGTGGCATCAGATCTATGTGATTGCCATGAGTTTCATGTTAATGGAGACAAATCCCTCCACTACTGCAGAAAGGGTTGTGAACTCAAGCATTTACAGACATCAGAGAACCCACTGCAAGGATCTAAGCCAAAAACTTAGTTTTCTAGGCATGGAAACAGCTTGGCTGGGAGCTTTTCTGACACAGAAGAACCCAGCTGAAAGAAAAACCAGCCCTGGTGGTGCTGCTCCCTTTGGACCTGCTTTAATGTTTATGTTCTTTGCACTAGATTTTGGCAGGATGGAAGCTGGATGTGAGCAGCACCTTACTTAAGGGAGCTGATCTGGCATCCATCCAGATGAATACTGATAACTCCCATCCACACCCTGCAGGTGAGCCCTGGGTAGCTTTGGAAACCTTTCCCTGGAGGCACATCTTGGTTCTGAAAGCACTAAGATTTTTTTTGTTGTTGTTGTTTTTATTATTGTTGGTGGTGGTTGGTTGGTTCTTTTTTTCCATTTTCCTCAAGAATATCAGGTTTCAAGTGAAAGCTGCTTTTGCCACTTCCCTGCTAATTGGCTCAGTGTGTTTGTTTGAGTGATGAGGGCTGGAGTTGGGGAAGGGAAAGGCACCTCTCCCTGATTGCATTTAATCAGTCTATAATAAAGGCAATTTGTTTGACAACTCCATTCACCAAATTATCACCAAAATCTACATGCTAACAGCTTCTGAATGCCTAATAGCCCTGGGTGGGTCCATGGTGTCAAGGGGATCCAGGATTTCCATGTGTTGAAGGTTTCAAGCTGTAAAAGAAGGCATTTTCAAGAGAAAGGCAGACACACCACCACACTGGAAAAGAAATTTTAATTCAGTAATGGGGGTTGAGTTTTTGACCCCGGGGCAAACAGACATGCTTTAGACTTTGGTTAAAGATTAAATCCAAATTTAGTGGCCAAATCCAGGCCACCTCCATACCTTGCCTTGGGGGAGGGCTCTGAGTGATGAGGTAGGATGGACCTCAGGTTGCTGCTTAGAGAGGTCCCTGCCCCAGGTGATCTTTCCCTCCTCAGCTGGAGGCTGTATGTGCTACCCCATCCATCACAGCTGCCTGGGCTGCAGGCTGGCTTACTGAGGGCAACCTGCCTGTGCCAGGGTAGAGACATTCTCCTCTGCAGAGCTGACAAAATCCAAAACCTCATCAAAGGTGGTTTAAAAGCACTTGGCCTCTTCTGATAATGTTCTGGAGATGTGGCTGCAGTGGATGGGAGCTGAAAGGGTTGCTGTGTCTGGGAGCCATGGCTGAAGGGTCCTCACAGGGGGAAGCTGCAACTGGGGTCTGTGTCACATATATCTGTTTGCCAGTGGAAAGTCTAAATCCCTCAGAGAGCTGGGAGGTGTTGGAGGAGGAAATCAGTAGGAGTTTGGGTGGGTATCAAGTGCTAGATCTGCTGCTCTTGGGAGAGCAAGAAAAGAATCAGCTCAGAGACTGGGGCTATTTTGGTGCCTGAGAGAGTTGTTCTCATTTATCAGTGGGGATGCTTTATGGTATCAACAAAACCATATTACCAAGACCAAATACCATGTTCAGCAAAGATACAGGTTTCTGTCCACCTCTGGAGGCATGCTTCAGAAAACACTGTGGATTTCCCAACAGTTGTGATGAAAATGCTGTCAGGAAGGACTCTGTGCCTGTTGACTGTAAAATATTCAGCATTTACTTTTACTGACAGCTGAGGGGATCAAACTGAGCTGCAGGATGATAAGCACGTGCTTCTAATTCCTTGTGTTTGTGGTCCTGGGCAGTCACTGGGGAAATGCAGTTACTGCTGCAAAAAAGGCAGCTGTTGGTTGGTGTTTGTGGAACCAGGGAAAGGAGACACAGTCTGGGAGGGAGGGATGGGGCTGCTGTGGGTGCCAGGATGCCTCATGAGGGGTCTGTGTGAAACCTCATGTAGGCAATGACTTCAAGCTCAAGAGCCATATGTGTGCATCTGGCTTCTGTCAGATGGAAATCCACTGGTTTAGCCATCACAGCTGTCAGCAAGAGCCAAGGGACTTCAGGGATCCCAATGTCTGTGTGATGACTGGCAATATTTGTATTGTAGCTCCTAATTGCAGGGGCCCAGAAGTGATGAAGACTTTTGTAAGTGCCAGGAACATTTTATTTTATTAGTAGTTTTAACAAAAAAAAGGAAAAAAAATCAAGTGTGATAATTTTAATAACTTCAAACTATCCCACTAATGCAGAGAGAATTTGAGGAAATAGTCCTTGCAGCATTCTTCCTATGTTTGTGTGTTATCAGGGATAGAAATGCTGCAGAATTAAAGAAATAAACTGTTTATACCTTAAGGTAAAATTTTTCCCTGACTTAAGGCACTGTGAAAGCAGATTTTATATGTCACAAATAGTTTTGTCAATTTAAAAAAAAAAAAAAAAAAGTGAGAATTTTGATGTATCCTTTTTTCAACTGAGGTACTTAGAAGCTAACTCAGAATTTAATCTGCAGAGTGGGGAAAATAAACTTAGTCTCTGCAGGAGGAGAAAAATTGTGTATTTACACTTGGCTCTCATGCTGATCCTTTTGTTGATGCTAATTTAAACATGGCCTGCTCTCTCAAAGTGCTCGGTGTTCAGAGCTGGAGATTGGCCTGTGCTGTGTTTAGGTGGGTGTGCAGTGATTTATTTGGCTAACACCAGGGCTGTTTACATGTCTTATTTGAGACTGGCTGCTTATGCTTGGCATGTTTGTGCAGGTATAGATTGAATTTTCTATTTTCTTTTCTAAAATAGCAATCCCTGGGGGAGTGGAAAGAGGGACAGGGACCATTTAAAGCAACCACCCATTTTGTTTTGGATTTTTGTGTTCTTGTAGTTTCATTATACAGATACCCAAGACCTTCACAGATTGTATCCATTGAAAGATGTGTGACTGCAGGAACAGACCCAAAGTGCTCCTCAAAGTGGTTGAGAGGATTTTTGGTCAGGTTGGTTTGGTACAATACTACAAGGCCCCTTGTGTCCTTGCCAGTGCCGTGCCTCACTAGTCCAGCCCTGATGTTGTCTGGGATTTTTGTGCTCTTTCCAAAAGACAGCCATGGGCCAAAATCTGCTCAGCTGAGAGGCAGCTTTGCTGATTTGCCAAAAGCTGTGCAGAATGAGCAGAAGCACAGAAGTTAATCCCAACTCATCTTCTTGCAGGTTAAAGCTAGTGTAGGAGGAATAATTTGGAACATGTTTAAGAGAGGTGCTTGGGTTGCATGTTATTATTTATTACTTAGCTGCTCCTTTTGCCTGAGGATGGATAGTGAGTTGTGACTCTTTCAGCTTGGGTTTGGGCTAATCCAAATGTGCCTGGCTCAGCTCACTAACTGAGGGTATGAACTCATTTGTAGTAATTAAAACGATGAATGTCTCCTCTTTCAGTGTGTGCAATGCCTAGCTGCCTGGAGCCCAGTGTGTGTCTTCTCTTGTCAGAGAGACAATGATAAGTTGGTAGTTCTGGGTTGCACAGGAAAATAAATCTTGGCTGAGTCTTTTCAGATATACTCTGTGCTCTTGAACTGTGTTGGAAGATGCTGTGGTGTCAGTGTTGATGGGGCTCCTTTGGATGCTGAGGCTTGTTGTTCAAAAATCCCTCTTGGATCCATGTGGATTCTTGGATGAAGATGGAGCAGTGTGTGTGTGACCTGCAGTTTGGGAAAACCCTTTGAGTGCTCAGGTGTTAGAAGTGTGTTTGAATGAGCAGTTGGATGTAGGTGCTCCTGAAGAATTTGCAGTAGCTGTTGTCCAAGCACTTCAGTTGTGGTGGGCAGGGGAGCTCACATCCAGCTGTTGGCAAAGTATCCCATCCTTAATAAGAAGGAAGAAAGATTCAAAAATATATATTTTCTTTTTTTGATGTTGCATTTAGAGAAGGCCTAGAGACCCAGAGGAGATTCATCAGCCATTTACAATCAAAAACCTTCACTGTGTACTTTTGCACACCAACTTTTGACCTGATATCAATACACTATTTGCCAGGAGAGAGATTTTTCACTCCTCCAGCAGCCCATAAAAGAATCAGAATCCTCAGGGTGTGAGAAGGAGCTGACTTCAGGTGAGATACACAAAATTCTTGACGAACTGGGTACTTAATGGTGCTGCTTGTCAAAAAGGGGCCATTCAGACCACCTACTCTGAGACCCCCTGTGTGATTGTGTTATTTTATTTTCATCTGCTATCAGATGCCTGTGGTTTTGCTGCTATGATATTATCAACATGTGTTGTATCAGCCTCAAGGGTTTAAAGTGGGCTTTTACTCCTACTAGTAAGTATGATAACAAACACAGCAGTGTGGGGATTTTCTGCTAATGTTTCCTCTGTGATTTCTGTATCACACTGTGGGTTGGTGTTGATATTAAAGGTGCTCTACAGCAGGTGCAATTCATGACATTAATTTCCCATGTTTGTTGTATTTTGCAAAAGCTTTTGGCTCACGTGTTTTTTTTCTAAAAGTTGTGTTGGGCCAAGAGTGTAGACACTTAGTGCAATTAAAGTGATAGGTGGTAATTTGAGCTCCTATGGCTGGGTTATGGATTATTGTTTTGGGCCTCAATCTTTGGGAATTCTCTTCCCTCTGTGGCCTGTGTGGGGCCTGGACCTGCAGTGCTGCTGTGGCCCTGGCCATGTCCATAGGATGCTATAGGACAAAATTCTGCAGTTTTGTTTAAAAAAAAAATAGTTTTTGTGTGAAACATTCAAATAACAATATTATTATTCAAATCAAACACTTGGAACTTAAGAAATGTTAAAGTAGTTTTAACTGCATGAGTTAAACACCCTTTGGGTGTTTAAACACCCTTTTGGTTACTCTTTAATGAGAACATTCTTTTTCTCTATTTCCTTGGGATTCCTATTTGTCCAGGGTACAGAACAGTGGCCTTAAAATTGTTTTCTTCAGTCTTTTGTTCTTTATGGCCCTTGGGCTTTATTTCCTGTATGTTTAATGGTGTTTAAATCCTATTATGTTATTTAAACCCTATTCCAATTGTTGTGAGGGATGCACTTACAGGGGTGTAGTTATCCTTCTGGAAGGAGTCTGGAATGTTACCTGCAGTGCACAGATAAGGATCCAAGGCCAAGAGATTGGCATCAGGAGCTCGAACTGCCCAATATTTCAGAGTTTGTTCAGTATCTACCTTTTTCTCCAGGAGCAGCCCCTTATCTAGTCTCTTTAGCTGTGATAAGCAGGAAGAAATGTGTGGTACTTAGTACACAATTCCTTCTCTAATATTATAATATCTATGTGCAAATGGACTGCACAGGTCAAAATGAACATTTCAGTTGCAAAATCAAGTGCTTATAACTGAGTGTTGTAGGTTAACACCTGTAGGCAGCCAAGCACTATCCAGCTGCTTGCTTGCCTCCACTTCCTACCTCCAAGTAGGACAGGGGAAGAGGGAGGGAAGAGTAAAAGCAAGAAAACTCATGGAATGACATAAAAATAGTGAAAGAGAAGTGGAAGAAATAAAAAAGAAAGCAAAATATGTGATGCAAAAGCCATCATCCGCTGCCTCCCACAGGCAGACTGATGCTCAGTCAGTTCCCAATCTGACTTGCCCCACTTCACTCTGTTTTGTTGCTGAACATGACACTTCATGGCATGGGATATCTCTTTGCTTTGCTGGGGTCACCTGCTTGGCTATATCCCTCTCGAAATCTTGCACACCCTATAATCTATTCACTGGGAGGGCAGAGTGAGGGACAAAGTGCTGATGCAGAGCAAAAGCTGTTCAGTATTGGCTAAAATATTAATGTATTGTCAGTACTGTTTGGTTGCAGATCCAAAGCAAAGCACTATACAAACTGCTCCCAAAAAATTAACTGCATCACAGCCAGACACAGTACACTGAGGAAAGGGCAACATTACACCTGTATTTTATGTGTAAAATGAGCTAGAGGTTGATATCATAGGAAACCTTCAGCTGGCAGATATGATCTGAGGCATAAGGTGAAGTTGTGAGAAGGGTATTGTTTTGCCTAGTTTTTGTTGTGGTTTCAAATTTTTTTTTTTTTTTTTTTTTTTTTTTTTTTTTTTTTTTTTTGTCTTTCTAGAGCAGTCATGCTTCGAGAGTTACTTTATTTGGGATGAGATAACAATTCCTAAAACTGAGTTACAAACTTGGGGTCAGTCCTTGAAACACATTTTAAGAGATCTTTTGAAATGAGTTTTGAAGACATTTCCCCATCCAAATGTTTTTTTGCTTGCTTCTGTCCCTCCATAAAAGAAGAAAAAGGAGTATGTGTGTCTATTCAAAGGCACAAATAAAGATCCTGCAATGCAAGTGATATTGCTAAAAATAGATCCTCTGGGACTTGTTCAGTTTATTTCCCTCTGGATTTTTATTGTGTGGGTAACCCCTTGGAAACCGAGGTTGTTGATCTGACCGTTTCCAAAGCATGTCAGTCTCTTCATGTATCTTTTGTACAGGGGCCACTTCTGTTGTGTTAACACTCTTTGCTTCCTGGTTTGTGTGCTCATCTGAATTCCAGCTCAAAGAGGTTAAACCTTGTAAAAGTGAGTCGGGTGAGGAAGTGGCTCCACAGTTGATGCAGGAGCGTGCACATCTGTGACCCACGCTGTGCTCACATGTTAGTTTATTGTTGGCCTCACAATAAAGGATAGCGCTGGGGTTTTGTTCGGCTAAGCAACTTTGATGGAATGAATTGTATAGAAAAAAGAATAGATGAAGCCTGGCTGTTATTTGCCATAATGTTCTTTGTTTTAGCTGCAGCGTGGGGGATACAGAACTCCCAGAAGAGGATGGCATCTATAGCAGCCAAGGGGAGCTGATGGGCTGGAGAGGGATGCAGAGAGATGCTCAGCAAGAAAGGGTGAAAAAATTTTCTGATTTGGATTTGCTTGTCTTTAGCTTGTGGCCTCAGACTTTCACTCTGGCTTTACTACAGGAACAGAGATTCTGCTGTACAAATAAGTTGCATTTTAAATGTGTTTGGTTCCATTTGCCCTGGGTTTGGTCCAGAGTTAATGTGCACAGATAGTAGTTAGTGCATTTGGTGATGATACAGCTGAGTGGCTGGATTGTAAGGGTCTATCAGCAGCTGCAGGAAACTGAATGCTTGGTGTCAGACAATCCATTTTTCTTTCTGGATAAATGAAAATCTCTTTATCTCTCTTTTCATAAACATTGTCCATATAATTGGAGGGCAAGGTTCAAGTTCAAACTGATAAGATTATTTTGCTTCCCTAAGCTATGTGACAATGGTCCCCTTGGCAAATTAAACCATGGATCTCCTTTTGCCGTAATGGGAACCAATCTCATTAGAAACAGAGCTGGATTAGTGATGAGTCCAACCTCCCATACAGATACACATTCTGACCCCAGCAGGCCTGAAGTGCCTTTTGTTCCTCAGCCTCCTCTGCATTTTCCCAGCGCTCCTACATCTGTGTGATGGAGCTGGGGGTGATTATTTCTGCTCAAGCAAAGCCTGCTAAGGAGTGAAAAACAAGCTGATTGGTCAGCATGGTATCAAAATAGGAATGATAAGGTGTTTTGGAAAGGTTTATCTTGATTTAAGTTGTTGGAGTACAAGACTGATTAAGCTGCCTGTTACAGGGTATTGAAAAGTAAGGGCAAATTGTCACTGCTTTAACCTATGAGGAAGGTGATCCTTTTCTGCCTCTCAGCACTGCTGTCATCTACTGATCAGAAAATCTGAATCTATTCACACCAACCTCCCCAACATCTGAACACAGGAAACTTCTGGGGATAAAGAAAGACAAACCTTTTCACCTGTGACCCATGTTTGTCCTGTCTGTCCTTCTTCATGCCAGTTTTGGCTCCTGAAGGGTTGTTTGCAGCCATGTCCAAGCTGCTTTATCAAGCAGGTGGGACTGAGAGTCCTGAGCTGGCTCTGTGGACACCAGTGCCAGGAAGAGAGCAAGCATGGCTGTGCCTACAGCATGCTCCTGGGCAGATGTGGCTCAGGAGCAGTGCTGAGCTGTGGGGGTGCTGGTTGGGATCCACTCTATCTGTCTGTCTGTCTGTCTGTCTATCTATCTATCTAATCTATTTGTATTATCAGCACTTTTTCCTCTTGCTGAGGGTCCTTAGCTCTTGGAGATTAGAGGTGCAGCCCCGTCTCATTCCAGCTGCTCCCATGATACGGAGCCTTGCTAAGGATGCTAAGAGGGATAAACCCCACAGCTTCCTGGGTTAAAAGCCATTTCCTGATCCTCAAGGAAATCCTTGTGCCCTTGCATCTCTTGTATGTCCTGCTTCTCTATCTTGAAGGTCTTGCCAGGAGCTTGACTCATGGATGGAAATTTGTGCTTGAAGCAATCTGTCAGGGAGGACAGAGTGTGGGTGTGATATTTGAAAGTGGCATCAATGGGAAGATGAGCCTGGTCTGTTACTGTAGTAGCTAGTTGCTATTGATTAGCCTGGGGGCTGATGCTGAAGTGGTGAGGAGTCCTGACTTGGTGAGTAATTCATTAAAAATCAGTGGGGCTATTAATGTGAAGGGAAGTTGGCTTCTCTATATACCCACTCCTGAAGGGTACAAAGCATTTTTAAAAATTTTTATTGAATGTTATTATCAAGAACATGGGTTAACCAGGGTAACTAGCACTGCTAAGCTGTAGTCTGTGTCTCACCAGCCAGAGTGCAAATGGGCAGCCAAAGAAACAGATCTATTTTCTGTTCTTGTTACATTTCTGGAAATATTTTAAGGTTTCTCAGAAAGATCAGAACAATGAAACACCCTTTGACAATAGCAATCTCTTTTCTTCATGGTGCAGCCTGAGGAAGCATTCAGACCCTTTCCTTCTGGGATTGCTCATTTCCTCTTTTTTTTTTCTCCCTCCTGAAGCAAAAACAATCCTCTCCCGAAAGCACAACTTCTGCAGTGCTCTGGCAGAGCCAGGCTCTGTCACTCCATCAGGCAGGCATCAGATGGGACATTGTCTTCTGTCTCCCCCTCTAAGCTGCAACTCAGGGAAACAAATCACAGCAAAAATACCCCACCAAAAACAAAACAACAAAAAAACCCAAAAACCCAACCCCCTTTTCATATATTGTTTTAGTGCTGTCAAAAATAGTAACTAATGCCCACCCTGAATTTCTCTCAGTCTTTTTGCCAAGGTTTCCATCCTTTATGTGCACAGAGGGGAATGAGGCATGTGGGAAAACAATTACATGCAGTGAAAAGAAATATCACCGAGTCAATTTGAGCCATAATCCTTGGGTGTCCTGAAGTCTGAGACTGTAGCCCTAAGCCTGATTCAAGTGTGAGAGGAGCCTGCAATTAAAGAGACTGTCAGAAAACTCCTGTCCCTGCCTATACAGCCCTGAAGCTCACTGTGAGAGCTTGAGATCGGCTCTGCCTCTGTTTTCATGTCTGTCTCTTTTCATTACATGATTCCTGATTGTCTCCATATGTCTTTTGCTGTAGCTTGAGTCCTTGCTGGTTTTCTTGGAGCCCAGATTCCACAGTTACCTGAATTGTGGTGACTTCTAAACAGTTTGGGGGCTGAGAAGTTGAAGGATGTGTGTACTCTCCCATGAATAGTGCTGCCTCTCTGAAGACTTTCTGATACAGAAAGGTCTCCCAAAGTAGACAGATAACTCTGAGCAGATGGTTAGATAGATAGTCCCTATCTGTCCTCTGCTTTCGAGTGAGTGATCCTGTCTGTGACTAGTTTGATAAAGTTTCTCCTGGAAAGGATGCCTTTATTTGCACTGCTGCAGTTTCAAACATTGGAGTAGGCTCAAAAGCAGCATTCAGAGGGTTGAATCTCCACATGTGTAAAGTTTGCTTGCAATGTTTTTAATAAGACATGGCTGCAGCAAATGTTGCCAGCCTCTAAGACTGATGGTGGCTGCCTGCCTCTATAAGGCAGATGTGGCTGGTGGGGGCATTTTCTTTGTCAGCTTTCCCTGAAGATGGGCTGTGTTACCTTTTCTATTGTCTCCAGGCCTTTCTGGAGGAGGTGGTAGAGAATTAAACACTTCTAGTTTTTTTCACTTCTGCAGCTGTGGTCCACCCTCTTCTGCTCCCCAGTGCAGTATCAGAATTATCTTGGTCCAAACTTTATTTTTGTCTTATTAAAGACCAAATCAACCTGACCCACCTTGATCCCCAGGGGAGACCTTGTCACAACCTTTCAGCACTTGAAGGGGACTTAAAGACACGGTGAGACTTTTTGCCAAGGCCTGCAGTGACAGGACACGAGGTAATGGCTTTAAACCAAAATATTTAGACTAGGCACAAGAGAGAGATTTTTTTATGATCAGTGTAGTGAGACATTGGAACAGGCTGCCCAGAGAAGCTGTGAGTGCCATGTCCCTCTTCAAGGTTATGATGGAGAGGGCTTTAGGCAACCTGATCTGGTGAAAAATGTTTGGGGGAGTTTGGGTGATCTTTGAAGATCCCTTTGAACCCAAACTATTCAGAGATTCTAAGATTTCAGAATTCTATTTGAGCTCAAGACTTGTTCCTTTTTTGCTAAACTTTTCTGTTGGTTGAAAACTACTTTTCTTCTGTAGGGTTAGAGAGTGATGGAGGATGCTGTTAGTACCCTGAGTGAAAAGGTATTACCCTTGTATCCATGCCTGTTGGATGTGGAATTGCCTTATAAAGCTCTCCTCAGCCTTGTCAATATTGGTGAATTAGTGAAGAGCTGCATTTCTGTGTCTGCTGGCCAAATCAGCCCAAGCTGGAGAGTGCTGCCCAGGGAGGGAGGCTGGCCAGATGCCTGGTCCCTTGTTTCTGGCCCATTTCCTGGTATAGTTTTCTGAAGAACATCAGAGCTGCCTCCATCCCAGCTGTATGTCATCGGCATTACAGCAGCACTGATGGATGGGGAGAGAGATCAGGCCTTTTCCTGAACCCTTGGCCTGGTGGTAGTGGAGAAAGAGTGAAGTCAACACCCTCTGCTGCTGAAGGAGTGGCTGTCAAGGGACAATCACTTCATTTAGGGGTTTTTCCCACTGGGGACAATGAGCCTGATTTGCACAGTGGGGAAGCTGACATGTAGAAGGTGTCTGGCTCATTTGATAAGAGAACTTAGCTGTGCTCCAGCCCCTGTGTGATGTGCAATGAGGGCAAGAAGTTTTCTTGGACATTAGGCATGGAGAAGGAACACTTATCACAGAAATGTGGTGGGAAGATGTAGGGAAGTATCTGTCTGATGGTGTGTTAAAACAGAGACTGAGCATGCACAAAAAAGGTGGACAGAGGTGAAAATTTACACTCCCAGACTAGTCTCCATCTTAATCTTGCCTGGCTATGTGAGGGGAGGACCCAGCCTTCCCAAAGCCCAGGCACAAGCAAAGCTTGCTGTATTTTCACTACACTGAGGAAGGCTGTTTTATTCTCAGTCTGATGGCTTGATCATGCTAGTAGTTCATGGATGAATAATTATTGGTTTATAATGAGGACTTTAGGATTGCTCTGGAAACTTTAAAACTTGCAGAAATAAAAGGCAAGGCTGAAAATTAAACACCTGAGGGACTTGGTGTGCCTCCAAGGCAAGATAGGCCAGGTGCTTATTGTTTGTGACTTTACTAAATGTTCTAGCTTTACTTGAAAGTTGTAGGTTTTCTTCCTACTTCTTCCTCTAGTCCTGAATTTCTAGCAGATCTCCAGCTAATGTGTTCAAGAACATTCAATAAATCTATGAAGAGGAGCTCACAGTTAGAGGTCATTGATCATTCATGAAGAATGAATGTAGAGAATAAATACCAATAGCACTATTTTGCAGATGAAGAAACTGAGCCACAGATTGTACCACTGGCAGTGGAATTCTGTTTTCCTTGACTGTTCCAGAGACCTTCATCTCTGGAATGAAATCTTTGATTTTCTAGGGGATGCATCATCTGACTTGCATTGCAGCTACTTCTAGAGATCACTGGCATCCCATCCATGGTTGCTGGTTCCTTCTGACTGTCTTTTGAGGATATTTTTTTTTCAGGAAACTTCCTGTGAGAGGTGTGAGGTGTGAAGCTGGAATACCACCCTCTGTCAGTGTCCTTACAAGGAATATCTGTTCTGGATTAGCCTAACTGGATTAGCAGTTGCTCCCTTACCCTGAGGAACACCTGGTAAAACTCCCTGTACTACTTTGAGGGAGCTAAACAAGCCCTAGGAGCCACGCTGGCCTCAGTGGTTTGAGATGAGTGCATTTGGAAAGTGTATTTTTCACTTTCCATCCTAAGGATTTTACTCATTGTTTTGATGTATGTGCTATCCCCTATTGTTACAAATGTTGTGCTTGTTTAAAGAACAGAATGACATTCATTCACTCTGAAACAACATGGGTATTTGTTTTCTTGGGTGTTGTAAAGCAGACAAGGTGTAGCTGCAGCAATTAGGAGGTGATGTGCTAATCTCATTAGTCAGTGGGAGGAAACACTGGGGTCAGTGGGTTGGATAACGAAATGTGAAGATGAATTTTGATGTGCCAGATGGCCTGGTATAGTGGTTCCACTAATTTGGGAGGAAGGAGAGCCAATAGTAGCTTTGAAGTACAAAAGCTGTAGCAAGAGTTTGCATGTGATTTCTCTGAGAAAAAGCCCCCTGTGATTTCTCAGCTGAGTGGGGATTTGTGGGATCTGTCCAGGCCTGCTGTATTTTTTTCTTTTTTCTTTTTTTTTCTTTTTAGACCAGTTTTGGGCAGTAAGAGACAGTCCTCCAGCAAAAGTTAATGAGGCATTGGCATTATATGGATGTGCTTGGATGATTAGTGGCTGAGCAAGAAGAAATAATCCTGACCTCTCGTTGTTTTAGAAGAGGTTTATAATATAAATATCACTGTGGGGAAAGTTGTGTTTATGGTGTTCCCTTATCCACAAATATGTAAGATTTTAGATTCAGAAATACTAATACTTGTTTTGAGGATGAGATTGTAGGCTCTTTCAACACAATGCTTTGGGCTCACATCTTCATTTTCTGAGATCAGTCTTTTCATCCTTATGGAAGTAAGAAAGAGACAGAGGTTTGGGGGATGAAAGAATAGAGAAAAAACTTGTAGTTTTCAAGAGTGACCTCTGAGACAGGAACATCTCTGCTTTGGCTTGGTCCAACCTGAGATACTGTCACCAGATTTTGCTTGCACAAAGGACCCAATGGCTCCTTTAATTTCCACTCATTGCACACACTGATGCATCAGCACATGCTGAGGCACTTTCTGTCCTGAGTCTCTCTGCGAGGCTGTGGCTCAAGAGATACCCACAGGTAAGTGGGAAGAAGCTGGATGGAGTCCTTCTCCTTTCCACTTTGCTCCGTGCTCGACACAAACACTCATTCCTTACCTCTCTCACCTACTGTCACCAATATTTTTCCAGGAAAAAACCCAATAATCAGTCTTTGCCAAGCTTGGCTGTATTGCCTAAAACAAAGGCTGAGGAAATCCAATTGCACACTCTGGCCACTTCACCTGGCAACACTCCAGTGCTATTTTCTTTTAGTGAACATCCAGCACAGGAAAAACTTGTTCTGGGCTCTGGGCCATTACTGTTCTCAGTTCTACTGAGGAATGCCCAAGCTTGGAACAGTCTGATAAGAGCTCTTAGTCTCTAAAGTAATGGCCAGGCTTCATCTGGCCGTGAAATAATGAAAAGTATATTTATGATAAGAAGCCTTATTGAAAAATGTACTTGTGACTGGCATACAGCCAGTCAGCACCTGTATTTCCTGGCAGAAAGGAAAAGAGGAACTTGTTCATAGTGGATTAGTGCGTTTGGTATTATGAAAGTTCTAGGGGCTGGATCTTCAGCAAGTGGACAGCCATGTGGGTCTGATGGCAGCAATGCTGCAGTGATAATGCTCTGTGTACAGCCTGAGAGTGCTTCAGGTTAAACACAGCTACATCTTTTCCATCCCCAAAGAGCAATAAGGGCTGTAGTTTCTTAGCTCCCATCTTGAGATCTATTTACATTATCATAAAAAAATCAACACATATTTTATACATATAGATGCCATGCACACAGCAGCACTTTGACACAATACATACAGCTTAGCCATTTCCATCCTAATGCTTTCCTGAGGGCAGGCCATGTAGAATTTAATGTGGAAAATGTTAATCTGGCTAGAGACTTCTTCCTTTTGCAAAGGGTGTGGGTTCTGCTGCTGTAAGGGTACATGACTGCCAGGCACTCCAGTGAGCAGAGGCACTCAGCAGTGTTAGGGAAAGTCCCCATAAAGATGCAGCCATGGGGAGGGCTGCTGTAAATCAGAGTGGCCCCAGATGTCCTACAGGGCAGAGGGGAGATTGATGGGGTGGGTGGGGAAGCTGAGGCAAGGAAAGTTCAAGCATCACCCTGACCCTTGAGAAGGGAAAATAGCCCCAACCCTCTGCAAGGTTTGATTGAAGCCTGCTGTTCCCCCGAAGGGGAAAGGTCAGGCTCTGCTCTGTCAGGCACCCTCAAACAAAAAAACTGTTTATACAGGACCCACCCCTGTACCTTGTGAGGTGGATGGTAAATGGGCTTGGGGACATTCAATGTTCCTCTCTCTGGTAACGATTGTGTCAATGAGCAGTGGAAATTCAGACTGGGTTGGTAGTAAAAGCCTGAAAGGAAGTGATCAGGTTAAACCCCACGTAAACATTAACTGGAGGGAGCCCCCATGAGCACTCTATTGGTGATCCTGGGATGATGCTGTTCAGCACTGTGGGTCCCTCACAGAAGGGATGGGCTGTGTTTGGGGTGGTGGTGGTTGCCAGCATGTGCCTGAAGCAGCTCACCTCCGTGCCAAGCCCTGTGCCCTCTCAGCCTGAGCATGGAGCAGTGTGATGCTTACACGGGCAGAGGAGGGTTCCCACACTTCACTGCCAGCCCAGTCATCTGGAGTAAAGCTTTGCCAGCCCCAATGGTTTAGCTGGAAGGGAGATGTAAATATACTGTGTGTCTGGGGACCTGTGGTCAGGAGGGCAGACATTTAGATGTGTCCTGAATTTCCTGCAGTGCAGGTCTCTGCCAGGAAAATTGACCTCCTCTGCTCCCAGACACCATCTTTCCTGAATCCACTAAATGTGTGGACAGGGAATAGCTTTTGGCCACCTGAACTAATATTGTAACCTGTGGCAGTCTTAGAGAGGGACTCTTGATCCCTTGCCACCTGATGGGCACTTGTCCAAGTGTCATTTGATACAAAACACTTCTATCACTTGTACATACAGGACACAAATGTGGATATTTGGATTCAGATATGATTTTCATGTCCTGCCCTGCATCTGGTTTGTGTTCACACTGCAAATAAAGCTGTTTGGAATAAGCAGCCTGTTTGACTTGTCCTAGCCAAAGGCTGGGCACCTCTTCAACTAAACACAGTAAGAACTGGCAATTTGTGGACCGAATTGGATGTTTCCATGATAGGAGAAGAAGCAGGAAAATAATTTCAACCATCTGATTTTAATGTACCACTGTACCTCTCCTGGAGCCCTCCCAGCTGCTTTCCAACCTCTCCTCTTCCTTTCTACACTTGGAAGGAGCAGAAATAAGTACAGCTCAGCCAAGCATGGGCAGTCTGGCACCTCTGCTCTGGTTCGTATGGCTTTTATCTGTTTGAAAGTTACTGGTATAGAATACATTGATTAATGGCCCAGTAAATTAATTGGCAGCCTCTGTAGCTTGATTTGCAGCTGATGGCTTGCAGGGAGCTGTTGGAGTGGAAAAACATAACAAAGTGCCAACTTACCAGGCCGTGGCAGTGCCCACTGTATGGCAGGCGTTTTCCTCACAGGAAAGAAAACAAAGGCATTTCTCTGAGGAATGTTGCAGGGAGAAACTGACTCATAAGTAGGGTGTGGGAGAAGAGTTTTAAAAAGTCTAAAACCAGGGGGAATACCTTAAACATGTAGTTCAAACACAAAGTTGGCACTTTACAGATACTGGAGTTTATGCCACTTCAGGATTGTAGCTGAAAACTGACAGGGATTTATTATTTATGGAGTTTGATTCTATGGTGTTTCATGTGTTGAAGGAAAGATCAAATTCTGCCCAGATCTGAGGCAGTGAAGTTTTCCCTCCTCCTCTTTCTTTCCAAGACAGCAGAGATGTAACTAAAGAGGGAAGTACAGGTTGTATCTCTGCCCAATTTCAGCTCCTGCTGAGGTACTGGCTTTGCTCAGCCCTTCAGAGTCATTTTCTGATCAGCAGGCAGAGCAGAGACTGGGAAATATGGCCTTAGAATACTGTTCATGTGATCCAAATTAACTGCTGATAGTAAATATCAAAATGTTTCTCTTTTCTTGTAACAAATTGATATTCCAATCCCTGTTGGGAGCAAAAGGTACCACCAAGAAAGAAAAAAACAAGACTTGTCCACAACAAATTAAATAAAACGTATTATATAATTTAAAAAAATGTTGTGGAGAACATCCTTTTGTCTGCCTCATGTATTCATTCAGCTCTTTAATGTGAGTCCCATTGCTTTGTTTCTTCAATTTCGTATAAAAATCTATTGAGGCTTATTTGAGTTGTCTAGGTATTACAGGAAATAAAGCAAAATTGCCTTGCTCTACCCTGGTCTGAGGTGGTTTCTTGTGTGAAAATACTTCTCTGCAATGATGCCTCCTTACCTGGGGGGGCTGGGCTTTCTCTTCTTCCATGTTCTGTTTTGTTATTGTTGCTTTAATGGACAACAAGGAGTGAGATGCAGCTCCAGAAACCAGTTCCTCCAAAGAGGCTTTGAAGGACTGATACTTAAGTTGGATCTTAACCAAGCAGCATCTTAGCTCTTGCTTAAACTCCTGGCTTCTTGGTTGTGTTTTGGTGGGAAGTAAGGATTCCAAGCAGGATGGGAGAGCCAAATATTGTATTGAATCTGGGTCTTAAAGTCACGGGATGGTTTGGCTTTGGAATAAGGCATGGAACAAAACTTTGCTGTGGGAGTCTAATCTTACCAAAAAGGAAATCTGAGTTTTATGGCTTTTTGTGATTCAAAATGCTGAGCATTGTAATCCAAGAACTTCCTCTGTGTGTTCAAAGTTGTTAAAAGTGAGTTTGATGGGTTTAATTTTATATTAGTTCAGAAGTGTGGTCTTGTTCTGCAGTTGGGATAAGAGAAATGTGTATAGGACTTGTGGAAGGGATCACAGTAGAGAGCAGATTTCCAGCTGTTTCCTGGCCTCACAGTTTTTTCCCCACTATTTGGCTTGCTGTCCCTCTGCCTGCCATGTGCAAGGAGATGTAAGAATAATCTGACCAAAATAAAATAGAGCACATGATTTGGAGATAAGAGCTAGAGATAGCAGGGCAAGTCTGTTTATGTGGTATGGGTTCCTCAAAGAGTGGTGAAAGACCAGGAATACTTTGCCTGAAAGACCCTGCTGTGACTTTCTGCACACATTGTACATCCAAGGTGGTTGATCAATAGGGTTCATTATAGGAAATTAATGCCTCAGCCAGCAGATCTTTGTTTAAACACAGCTGTGCCCCACACCAGTTTATGTGGAGACAGACTGGCAGCCCTCGTGTTTTGCCTTGTCTTTGCATAATGAGACACCAAGATATTGCTTGTCTTGGCTAAACAACAGAAACAGGCTCTGATGAATTGCATTTATGCCTGTTCCTGGTTGTTTTAAGGTGCCTATTTCAGGTGGCCAGAAAGAAAGATGAGTGTTTACATTTCCTTTGAATGCTGACACAGGCTGTTTGCCCCTGAGTATTTCAGATTAACGCATAGCCAAGGGTTCTGGCACGGGGCCACAAGGACAGATTATTCACTGTACTTTGAAAGGGTGTTTGGTTTCTCTATCTGACCTTTTGGGTGGATAAATGGGAGGATTAGCTGCTAAGGAAGCAATTACCCACTCTCTATAATTAATATCTCCTTCTTATTCTCTGGTGTTACTTGACCTGGAACTCTGAGAACCTGTTGGTGTTGCCAGTTTTGTGTAATTACCACCTTTAGCATGAGGGCTGGAGTCCCGACCTTTCCAAGTCAGTGTGGTGGAAGTGGAGAGTAGGAACACAGGGGTGAAGTTATTGAATCCAGCTCCAGTGACCAAGACAACGGAGATCAGGATGATTAAAGGCTATAGTTTTGTTCCTGAGGTAACTCTCTACCCTTTAATGCCACTGTGTCTTTTGGCATGAAAATGAAATATGCCTGCTATTCATGTGAAACAAAGCCCGCCCTGTCAATAAAGCAAACAGGTGCTTAATGCCTCTGCACATGCCTTTGGGAAGGTTGCCTTTCCCATCAATCCCACCGTGTTTTCAGCTGTCACTGCTGAAAATGCTGTCTTGATCAAGTGCAGCTAGGGATTGTCATTCTGCATTGTCATTTCCCATTTGCAGATGTAGCCAGAGGCTGATACCATCTGACAGTTCTAGGAGGAGGATATGTTCTTTTTACTCTACTTTTAAAAGCAATCCTGGATTCCTCACTTGTCCCTCTCTGTTTTGAGATATTTATGCTGTCCATTGCCATTGTAATGGAGATTGAGACTCAAATAATACTTAACAATGCTCTGGAAATCTTAAATTTTGGTGTGTATCTGGGTTTAAAAAAAATTATATGCATTTATTATATATAAATAATAAACATAATTACGTATATTATAGCTAAATAATTTATATAATTTTACAAAAAACAGAGCAGTGGTTCAGCCAAACCAAATTGGAACTTCCTATTTGAAAATACTGTTTTCACAAAAATTCCTTTTGAGACAAAAAGCCAAAGGAGCATAAACTTTTAAAACATAATATATATAATGTTAATATTTAACTTATTTTTCAACTTCTAAAAGGATTAACTGGTGCTTTTAAAATGTGCTTGTATATTAGAGATTTATGGCAGACTCTTATTTGATGCCATTGCTGAAGCAGCAGCATAGGTGGAAATTATTTATTTTTCCCCTGCAGTGTATTTTGAGATAAAGGGAAATCAGAGTTAATAAATTAAATACAATTAAACCTTTCATAGATATGTGATACCTGAATACCAAGGGTTATCAAGAGGATTTCAGCTGAGTGAAGACTCAGTGGGGAAATGTTTCTGGTAATGATGAGGCTTGAGCAGGTAAGGTGTGACTTTGTACAGCACAGAGGTAAATGGGAAAATCACATAAAAACAGGGTGAGATTATGTACCACATCCCAGAGGGATTATCTTCTGCCTGCCACACACTGGAAGCAAATACAAGCAAAAGGGGTGAAGTATTTACAGAAAATCAACATTTACTCAGAGGAGACCTCCAACATTGTCTCCTGGGGACCACATCTAAGGAAGAGCTAATCTGTCAAATGGTCTTCTGCAGAGCACTAATTCAGGAAATAATCTGTTTACCAAGCCTTGAGTGAATAGAATTTTTTTTAATAGTCAAAAATAATGCAGAAATTTGCTATATATGAACTAAGATTTTTCTCCTACTGGGCAGGGGAGGCTGAATTCCCAGATAAAGCACCCTCCATGCTTACTGCAGACACTAGAAAATGTCACTTTCTTGAGAGAAGAGGGTGTCAACTGCTACTAATAGTGTGGAGTCATTCTCAGAGTAGAGGGCTCCCCCCTGCCTGGGGTGAACTGTTTGTCTGAGCTCAGCAAGAGACTGATTGAATTGGCCTGACTTAACCCTGTGCATCGAGGGGACCCGAGGATTGCTGTATTACCCTTCAGGCAAATTGAACTGGGAGACAAACATTGACAGTACAGATTCAGAAGAAGAAAAACATGTCAGGAATGTGAAAGCTGAACATCCTGTATGCTCTTGCAGATTACTTGGTGCTGCCTTTTATTAAACCATGGAGATCACCCTGTGTTGTAAAAGATGTTTGTCTTGGTTTTCAGAATCCACATGGACCAGCCTGTATGGAAGCTTCAATCAGATCTCTGTTGTCTTCTGTTAAACTTACTAGTTCAAATCAAATAATAAATTCAAATAATATAGTAACACAAATCCTTTTCAGTCAGTGAATCATCATTAAGTAGAAGCAGCAATAGTTTATAGTAGTCATCATTTCTTGGTTTCTGTGTAGAACTTGCATGTCTTGTGCCAACACTTGCTTTTTAATATCAGGACTTTTTAATATGCAGGATGTGCATCTACCTTGACCTGCTCAGGTCAGGAGCATGCTGACTTTTCTGTGTCTCAGCTGATATTGCATAGAGCTACAGAATCACAGAATAGTTTGGGTGGGAAGGGACCTTAAAGATCATTTAGTTCCAAGCCCTCTGTCAAGGGCAGGGACACCTTCCACTAGATGAGGTGGCTCAGAGTCTCTTCCAGCCTGGCCTTGAGCACTGTCAGGGATGAGGTATCCACAGCTTTTCTGGGCAACCTGTGCCAGGGTCTCACCACCCCCACATAGAAGAATTTTTGTAGGTCTTCTTGGCTAGAGAAGATTTCCTTTGGCAAAGCAGTCTTTGGACATTTGCAGTGATGAAAGTTGATGCTCGATCTCCCAGAGCTACCAGCAGTGCTGATGTGAGCTCCCTTGGTGCCTGTGTAATTTCTGCCAGTTGTGACTGTCCAAGCCTTAACACTCACCTCTTTTTTTCTCAGCCCCAGAAGAAGGACTTTTTGGTTCTTTTGGTATTTTCAGCCTTTACTTGTCTTGGGGATAACTACAGATTCCCTCCCTCCAAACATTCAACAACAGCAGATCTTGACATCTGCTATAGCAATAATAATTACTTTATTGAAAAATAAGTAAAGTTAGAATTAATTCAATCTGTTTGTGGTTGTACCCGTATATCTGCTGGGGTTACTCAAAGTACATCTAGATTTTTCCACGGTGTCTAAATTGTACTTTGAAAGTAAGTTAAATAAGAGTTCTCCCATAATCACCTGTCTCCAGGAGATGGAGCTCCAAGAAAAACACCAATTACCGCTGGGTTTGTAATTTAAATTATGAAAGTTAGCAACACTAATTCTATGTCCCTGGCTGGGAGGACTTGTCAACAGCTCAATTACCATGAGTGGATCTCATTTTGTATTCCAGAAGTGTAGGGAAAAGGACTGAGAGGAGAAAAATACACTCATTTACCTCAGCTACAGAGTGCCTGGGCCTGCATCCAGTTGTGAGTAATGCTCACTGGAAACAAGACATGAGCATTTAACAAGGAGGGTAATTAACTGTTAGTGTAGCTTATGAAGATATGCCACAGATTTTTTGCTTGTTTGGAGCTTTTCAATCTGAAGCACAAGGGTTTGCTTAGTGAATGCTTCTTTTTGAAGTTATTGAGCTTTAGTGAAAGGTTTGTCGTGTGAACACCTCAGGCCTGTGTTATGGTGGAGGTCTGGCTAAACAGCCTTAATGGCACTGCTTGGCTTTGAAACCTCCGTAATTGGGTTGCACACAGTGCTAAGATTTGCTCTTTACTGATTAAAAATGCTTATGCCAAAGAGACCCTCTGCATTTGGAGCTTGAATAGGCCACTCTCTTTTGGCTGTGACAGCTTTCAAAGGAAAGTCCTGAAAGAGGGGAACCTCCGGACCCATGGGCAGCAGAGCTCTCGTGCTCCTGCTGTTCCCTGCCCCAGCTGCTTCTCCTCCCTCCTTCCCTGCCTGGCCTGGATGTGTTCTCCCGTGGCCTTTGGGAGAGCAGGGCTTTGCCTGGAAAGGCAAAGAGAGGGAGAGCTGGCTGCACACAAATGCAGCTCAGCAGATCCTGGGCGGAGGTTTGATGGAAAGAAGTCCAGCCTGTTCAGTGCTGGACTTTGCAAATGGGTTAATGGAAAATTTTGCTCCTTGCAGGGGACTATGACTTCACCTCAGCCTTAACAGACCAGCCAAATAGTTCAAAGCTGTTTAGCAAATGACTACTCACAAATGTCAGTTATTATTGTGGCAGAAAAACATCTCACTGTAAAACATAATGCCAAGGAACACAGTTTTTATTTTAAATAAAAAGGAAAACAGGTTCTACAGGTTCTTTTTTTTTTTTTTTCTACTGGTTTTTTCCCATCCCAGTTTTTGAATTTGAAAATTTTGAATAAGGTGACAAATTTAAATGAAAAAAACAAACCAAAAAACTTTTTCTCAAAAAGATTTTTTTTTAAAAAAAAAAGAAAAGTGATAAGAAAAGAAAAATCAATAATGAAGTGCACAGTCACAGATTTTAATTTCTTTTTATTTTTAATAATCTAAGACAGATAGAGGCCTTTGGTCACAATGAATTTTTAAGTGCTTCAGGAGATTTTTAAGCAACACTAAAATCAATAATGAAGATTATAAAAAATGGGAGTTCAGCCTGAAAAATAGCTGCTGCTTGTGCAGGCATAACTGTTCACATATATCCATCTGGAAACCTGAATATGTTTTTATGAGTTCAGACCAAACATCTACCCCAATAATAGTCTATCTAGGGGATGAAATCAAATTAACTGACAGCTTCATGCTGTTGGAAATGTTCACAGCCATTTTTCTGAAGATGAATAATACAGAAATTAAGATGTGCCTTCAGACAATGGAACCTGCTTTTGTGAGTGCAATATCACTGTTCTTTAATGTTATTTTCTGACAATGTGGGAATGCTTCAGTGTGGAGATGATATTTTGAAGTGCTGAGTTCTGTCTTTATAAGCCATAATTCTCCCTGGATTTTATTGTTTGCCATAGACTGTGGGGATTGATATCCTCCAGCCACTTTTAGACTCTGCACAAGGTACAGTAACAACTGAAGTGTTCCTGAGAAGTTCCTGCTAAGCCATCATTTTGGTATTGGCTATATCCTCTCTCTGGCTTGTTTTTCCCTTGTGATTTATAGATGAAATCATGGATTGTGACCATAGTGCCAAGGTGTTTTGATAGTCTCTCATACTGTCAGACAGGTCTCTTGGCACTTTCCTAAACAGTTTGAGTCCAGTTTCTGGAGTTAAGGATGGGCACATAGGCTCAGAGGGCTGCTCTGAAGGTTACAAAGGTTTAACCACATATCCAAGGCCAGGCCATGCCAGTTGTCTCAGGGCAAGAGAATGGCATCCACCACTAATTATTTTTGAGGCTGTACAAGAAAAATAGGAGATTAGGGCATCCTTTCTTGTCATATTACAAATATGTGAAGCCTAAAGAGGGTGCTAAATCACCTGGGTCAGCTGAAGATTATGGAGTCTCTGGTGGGGCCCGTGTGTATCCATGGTGTGCCAGCTGGAGGTGTTTCTGTGGAGGGTGTGCTGCAGTCACAGTAACTGTGGATCTCTCCAGCTCTTGCAGGAGGCTGTGAGAGCTCCCTTTTAGGAAGATCTCCAGACAGTATCAGTGTTACAGCATTATAGCAAAGGTGAATGGGATGGCTGGGCAGAAGTGAAAAGCTGTGAGATAAGCAAGGATTTGAGCGCAACCTAAAATTTAGAACATTCTTGGGGCTGCCTCTAACATCACCAGCTCCACTGATGCTGCCATTGCAGAGGGTGAAGTTCTGTGGACAGCCTCAAACAGAGCAGCAAGGCTGCCCTTGGGTAAGAGAGCGCACACAGATAATACCATGTTAACAATCACTAACTTTCTCTTCAGGAACTCAGGGATTGGGCTAACTTTACACGGCCTTCAGCCCTGATGTGATTGTCCTTTCTGGTAGGAGGAACAGTTCCTCTGGTAATTGTCTCATGATCTAAGGGCAGCTTGGGGAGGAAATGTCCCAAGTGTCACATATTCATGAAGCCAGACTACTTAAGAAATAACTTGGTGTCACACAAAAGCTCAGACAAGTGTTTCCAGAGAATCAGCTGCCATTCTTAGTTGCATGGAATGTTTACAAGTACCAGCTTTACTTCAGCTGTTTTAATGGTTGGTAAGAAGTTGGTGTGCTTTGGCCCTTCTAGAGTAATAAAATTGCTAGAGGTTGGACAAGACCATTCAGATCATCAAGTCCAGCCTTCAACCCAGCAGCACCATTGTGTTCACCAGTAAGCCATGTCCCCAGGTGCCACGTCCACACATTTTTTTTGAATGCTTTCAGGGATGGATGGTGACTCCAGCACTTCCCTGGGCAGCCTGTTCCAATACTTTACAGCCTGTTTTGTGAAAGAAATTTTTCTAATATCCAATCTAAGCCTCCTCTGGAATAACCTGAAGCTATCCATTTCCTCTCATCCTGTCACTTGTTACCTGGTGGGACAGACCAGCCCCTAGCACAGTAAAAGCTCCTTTCAGGAAGGTGTACAGAGCAATAAGGACCGTCCTGAGCCTCCTTTTTTTCTGGGCTGAGCCCCCAGCTCCCTCCTAATGCTGCTCCTCATAAGAATTGTAATTTAGGTGCTAGTGCTTGGCTCCTTGTGAATCACTGATCCACATTGTTTATCACTGGGGAGAGCTGTCAAAGGCTTGGAGGTCTGGAAAAGCAGTTGAAGTACATTGCCTTTCTCCCTGATTTTCCATGGCAAATTCTAGAGAAGGTCCCTCCCTGCTTGTCATTGTAGAGTCATGAACTGGGCTTTCTATGAACCCAGTGTTTCTTGGCAACCTCCTCACATGGGCTGACATGTCTGAGGAAATAGGAGATGTTGCTGCATGTAGATTTCCCCAGGATATTTCAGGGGTGATTCAAGGAATGATGGAGGGGTTTCATTCCTCTCCCCACCAGATCCTCTCCCCCACTTCTCCCACCAAAGCAGCGGAGCTGCCACTAATTGGCCTGACAAGTGGAACAGCTCCTTTCTGAGGGGACCCCACACTCCTTTGTTGAGAGGAATTTGCTTTGAAGTCTTCTCCCTGCCCTGTATTGTCTACACACCTTGCTTTGTGTGAGTGTGATAAATGGAAATCAAACAGTCCAGATCAAGGAAACAAGCACCAAGTCCTGCCTGTCATTCCAAAACATTTGCTGTGTTTATTATAAAGCTGTCAGGATTGCACTGAGCAGCCAAATTCAAAGCAGCCAAAACTCTGGGTTGCCAAATACTCCTCTCCTCTTTTAGACTAATTTTTTGGTGTAAGAACACATCAAAGCTGATGGAAGTAGGCTGAAGTGAGTTTGTTATTACTCATGTCCGTGTGTAACACAGTGTCAGAAATGCTGTGACCTGGCACAGCTACACTGTTGCAGTAAGAAGCCCAAATCAAAGTTCGTAATTAGGATACTCAAATGGATTATTCCTATTATTACTGCCAAGAGCCCTCAAACTCTTCTCAGCCATGAAAAAATGGAGATTTCATGGTCTAATGGTTCGATGAGTAGAGCAGTATCAGGAGGGCACTGGGCTGGGCTTCTGTTCCCTGTTACTTTCACTGAATTGCAATGTGAACTCCCTTGGTCATTTAATCTCTCTGTGTCTCTCCTCTTCCTCTCTGACTCTATTGTCTGTTTTGAATCAGATGGTAAGACTGAATTAACCCTGCACTTATAGGGATAATAAATACCTCAATTTTCTTTATTTAATGTATCTGGACATGGAAAAGGAGGCAACTTTCCTTAAGAAAATAGAAGGAGAAAACACTCATAAAAAGGGTTTTCAGCTACTGCTCATAAGAGCTGAAGTGCCACTGTGATTTGAGAGGGAGCCTGGGACAGAAGGGGGAATTCACCATTTTTCAAAAGATGAGGCTTCACTGCAGGCAAATTATGCATGACAAATTTGGTGACCCTCTGTGGTGGGGTTACAGCAGAGGTGGACAAGGGAAGCACAACGGATGTGATCTATCTGGTCTTGTGGAAAGCACTGAGCACTGTCCATCCTTGTGTCTAGCTGGAAAGACATGGATTTGATGGATGCACCACTGAATGGATAAAAAATAGTCTGTATGGTCACACTCAAAGAGTTGTGGGAAATGGCTGAATATCTGAGTGGAGACCAGTGACGAGTGCGATTCCTCAGGGGTTGGTATTGGGATTGCCACTTTTTAACATTTTGTCAATGACCCAAACAGTGGTTCTGAGGCACCCTCAGCAGGTGTGCTGACACTGAGCTGTGTGGTACAGGTGACACACTGGATGAAGGGGATGCCATCCTGACAGGCCTGGACAGGCTTTAGAGGTGAGCACGTGTGAACCACATGAATTTCAACAAGGCCAAGTGCAAGGTCCTGCTCCTGGATCAGGGCAATCCCAAGACAAATACAAGCTGAGCAGTGAAGGGATTGAGAGCAGCTTTGGGGACAAGGATTTTGAATGCTGGTGGATGAAAAGCTCAAATGTGACCTGCCAAAGTGCACTCGCAGTCCAGAAAGCCAAATATGTCCTTGGCTGCATCAGAAACAGGGTGGGCAGCAGGTCAAGGGAGAGGTTTTTCCCCCTCTGCTCTGCTCTTGTGACACTCCATGAGCAGTGCAGCTTCCAGCTCTGGGGCCACCAACACTTGGAATGAGTCCAGAGGAGGCCATGAGGGATCAGAGGGAGCAGCAATGCTGTGGAGACAGGCTGAGTGAGTTGGGTCTGTTGAGCGTGATGGAGAGAAAGCTCAGAGACCTTGAGAGGGACTTTTGACAAGGGCATGTAGTGATTGGATGAGGTGGAATGGCCTATTGGCTCAGCAGAATTTTAGTTTCTCACCTAAGATATTTCTCTTTCCCAAAGGTGTAAACTGTACAAAAAAGCAGGGAAAGTACGTGGCTGTTCAGTCTGTCCTGTCACTCTGGAAGTGTGGAAGAGGATCTCTACCAGCTGAAGACCTGAGCTGTGTGGGGTGCAGTGGCATTGAATGCCAGCAATTCTGTAACCCAGACTTTTTGTTTCCTGAGTAACACAGTTTCTGGGCACAACTGGGCTTCAGTGATGTGGGAGGAATCTTATTAGGAGGTTGCAATGAGGAAAGACTGGCTTTTGTAAGAGGTAAATGAAGTAGTTATAAAAAAGGAAGGACAAAGCTACCAAAAGCCTCATTCATGTTACAGGTTCAGACATGGGACAGAAGAGAAATCCACAAAAATCTGCCTTTCAGCTTTTTCTATTGCCTGTGTTTGAATGGGAAATTGGATATGCCAGGATCCTGGGAGACAGCACACATGAAAACAGCACTGAATTCCTTCTGAGGGATGTGAGGAGGAAGTGACATCTGTTTTGCATCCAAACATTACTTGAAGTCTAGATAAAACTCTTGTTGTGACAGGGAGGTGAAAAAACACAGAGAAAATCCCCTTCCCTTATGGTTGTGAATCAGTGCAGCCAGGCAGGGGGAATACTAATGGAGGTCTCTGATCTTTTTTACACTTAAAAATCAACACTGTCCCGTTTTAAAAGAAGACACTTAGTCAGCCATGATCAAGTCTTCAGTAAATGTGGAACAACTTGTTAGTGATAGATGGGATCATTCATTTTGGGCTAACTTGGGCTCTCTGTATGACACAGAGAAGGGTATTAATCTAAGCAGTATTTATTTGCTGTTCTTCAGTTAATTATCTTGACTTAATCTGATGTATGTAAAACAGTGGCTCATGTAAATTAATGCTGGTATGTCAATGGCAACATGGGGATTTGGGATGTTGAGACCTCTTGGATAGGGAGGGACAGAGAACAAATCTGCATGCCATGAAATATTTTGATACTTTTGGCTTTGAAGATCCTTTAACTTTTTCAGAATCAGAGATGCTAACTCTTTCCCTTTACACTTTTTCTAGAATGAACATTCTTTTTGGATGCTTGCCTTGAAGTTGGAAGAGCCATATACAAGTGCTTGAAGGTCAAATTTATAGAGTCGCTTTCTTTTTGAATCCCCCATTTGAAGCTCTTCTATCCTGCAAAATATTCCTTTGGTGTATGAGATATTACCTGATCTTCACCATGTTCAAGGAATGACCTGGACATGGCACTTAGAGCTATGGTCTATTTGACGAGGTGGTGATTAGTCAAAGGTTGGACTTGATGGTATTGGAGGTCTTTTCCAATATAAATGACTCTGTGATAAGACTGTAGTACTTATGGCACTTGCCCAAGATAGAGAGTTCATGGACAAGAATCTGTCCCATAGAGTTCAGCCCAGGGACTTCCATGTCAGCTGTCCTAAGGTTGTAGCTGCCCCAGCACTTTGCTTTGGGAGTCAGGAAACATCCTCATCAAAATGAAGTAATAGTGAAAATAAGTTTGGAAGTGTGGAAATAATACACTTTTCTTTGGATTCTTACCCACAGAAATATTTTATTTTTTTTTTAAATGGGTTCTAATTCCTTCAGAATTCCTTCAGCCCACAGCTATGCAGGTAGGCACACCTACATTTAAAATATCCCCACATTTTGCATATGCCCTCCACTCAACTGCTGTGGTGCCCACGTGGAAGGCTGTGGTGAAATGGGAAAGCTGAAGGCTGCATGTGAGTGCCTCCCTCAAATCCTCTGTTTTGGGGAGGTTAGGGCAGCACATCTCTTGCCCTGCTTGCCAGAGGCCTTTGAGCTGCTTCTTTCTGAACCAAGATGCCTCTAAGCACCTAAATCAGGCTGAAAGCTGAATTATTTCTTTTTCTAAGCAGAAGGATCAAGCAGGCAAGTTTGGGCTAAAGATTACTTTGCTTTATGAGACCACACAGCCAATCTCACCTGCTCTCTGCTAGACAAAACACAGAGCCTGGAGGTAGGAACAAATGCTCAAAGAGGCCAGCCTGAGGAGGGACAGATGATATTCAGTCAGGAGGATTTACCTGTGTGGTATAAGCAAGACAGCTGTGCTGGCTTTCCTCTTCATACATGGAAAGGAATGATCAGCATATTAGCTGTCTGACATTCTCCCTATTTCATATCCCAGTTTGGACTACACTTCTAATTAACAGAAGACTGAAACAACCTCATGCTCACTCTAAGTCTAATCATGGGAGCAGGGGCTTAGGATGATTTGTGGATTTGTCTGATAAAATCCTACTTTCTCCCTTCTTCCTAATTCTTGACACAGTTCCACAGTCTCCTCAGGCAGGCTTGAACTCCTCTCTGTGGAAAGCAGAGAGGGAAGATGAAACACCAGAGGTATCCTGGCATGTGTGAGATTGAGTGCCATCAGTCAGATGATGTTAGTATGAAATCTGCAAGAGGATGCTGCAGTGCAGTTATATTTGGCTATTGAAAATTTCCAAAGAGCAGCTTCTGGAGCTGAGCTCCTAATCTTTGTTGCTGTTGTAAAATTATGAATAGTATTAGCATGAAGGAGATGATTAGAAGGTTAGACCTTTGTGTGGTGTGGGGAGCTAGTTTGACTCTTGTGGAATTAAAGTGCATGGCCTTTCTTGGACTGACACAGGTAGCAGGTACATCTGCACAGACCCCTCTTTGGGTATCAGAAACAGAAGAGTTCACCTTGCTCAGCATGGCAGAGATGGTGATTTAATGCCTCAGATCTGCATAGACCAAGGCCCTGATCTACCAAGACATGAGTGAGTGCATGCTCACTTTTTCAAAAGCAGTTTATCTTGCCTGAGTTGAGGGTCAAATACATAAAATATTTACCTAGATTTAGACCTAAATGACCTAATAGCACTAAGTTCTGGCTGAAATAGTGTCCAATGTCAAGAATTATGCCAGTTCTTGAAAATAACACTTGATCAAGCTCTGACTACTCCAGCAATCAGTATTTATAAGGCTCTGGAAGTGAATAATTCTGTTAAATTTTAGTTCCTCAAACTGATCTGCTGTGGTTTTGTTCTCCCAGGGTGACTCAGGAGGCCTGATGTACTCCAGAGGCTGCTCTTGCAAAGAGCTGGATTATAAAAGTCTCTTGATTTTTCCCTTGTTAGAGGCTTGTGGTTTATGAGGTTAGAAACCTTACTGGCTTAAGCTTTC
Organism: Parus major; assembly: GCF_001522545.3. Classification (NCBI taxonomy): domain Eukaryota; kingdom Metazoa; phylum Chordata; class Aves; order Passeriformes; family Paridae; genus Parus; species Parus major. Next base: position 106,356,970 of record NC_031770.1, read on the forward strand.
ACTTTGTCCTGATAAGCTGTTTTACATGAGTTGAAGTTAATTTCTCTTTGGTTAATTTCAACTAAATAGGCCCTTTTCACTGTACCTACAACAGAAGAGTCCATCCTTGGGATTTTGAAATAAAGTCTTGCAAGTGAGAAAGCCAAAGACAAACCGTGGGCAGCAGTTAAACTTCCCCTGCACAGAAAAGCAGGGAAAGCTTATTGAAACCAGGTGACCTTTTTTTTTTTTTTTTTTTTTTTTTTTTTTTTTTTTTTTTTTTTTTTTTTTTTTTTTTTTTTGTTTT